>NC_143055.1:56892132-57043088 GCF_052426305.1 Pelodiscus sinensis | reverse complement strand
AGGAATGGATTTGGTCCAGATTTTTAAAAAAATTTGCAGTGTCCACCCACTAGTGCTTTTCCAGCTCCAGGAGGTCCAGTATACGCTTTTAATCCTACGAAAAGGACTACAGATCTGGTAGCTACCAGAGCCATCTTACTTCTGACCTGTTTAGTGTCAGGTAGAGAAAAAAAAAACCAAACCATAGAAGTGCTCAACCAGGAATGCTTCTGCATGGGATGATTTGGCTAATCAGTCTCCTGGACCAGTCTCCGGTTGAGTCTCCTAGACTAATTATAACCAATAGCTGCACATCAGTCAGTAAGTTAATTGGGGAAGGGGGAGCCTGATCTTAAAGTAGAAAACAAAATAAAACAATAAATGATGGAGAAAGAAAGTTTCCAAGTTTAGACTGCACAACTCGAGGTGTTTCTTTTAAATCCTCACTTCTCCTAATGGGATTTTGTAATTGCTCTAAAACTCTGACAATAGGGAGCAAGTGGCTGGAGTACTGAACCACCAGAATCCAGAGAGGGAGAGATATAGTTTCAAGCTATCAATATCCAACTGAGAATCCAGAGAGTCCAGATTAAAGAAGTCAACAATTCTGGTTGCAAGTGTAACCCACCATCAAGTGGATTTGAACTTGGGACCTCTGAAGCTTAGTATAAGAGATGCTACCCTTTGAGATAAAAGCTAGCTCACTCTCAGCCCCTGCTGTGGAGGGCTTTTGTTCTTAGCTGTTGCTATGATCTAGGTACCACTGCATGGGACAGTAAACCACATTAGGTGTGTGGGTTACACAAGCAGGAAAAAGACTGCCCAACCCAGGGGCATCAATACTACAAATGGTGATCCATTTGGGAAATTCCTCTGAAGCTGAACATGTAGGCTACGTCTACACTGGCATGAATTTCTGAAAATGCTTTTAACGGAAAAGTTTTCCATTAAAAGCATTTTCGGAAAAGCACGTCTAGATTGGCAGGATGCTTTTCCACAAAAGCACTTTTTGTGGAAAAGCATCCGTGGCCAAGCTAGACGTGCTTTTTTGTGGAAAACAAATCTCTGCTGTCTACACTGGTCCTTTTGTGCAAAAGTTTTTTTGGAAAAAGACTTTTGCCCAAACGGGAGCAGCATAGTATTTCCGCAAAAGCACTGACTATCCTACATGAGATCGTCAGTGCTTTTGTGGAAATTCAAGCGGCCAGTGTAGACAGCTGGCAAGTTTTTCCGCAAAAGCAGATGATTTTGCGGAAAAACTTGCCAGTGTAGACACAGCCAACATGTACAGAGTTCTTCCGCAATTGACCCCTACATTCCACCCCTGGGTGATAGGGCATTGCATTTTACCCCAGTATGCCCCTTAATTAGGATGTCAGCTGTTTGAGGATGACCTGGTGTTTTATTTGTTGCATTTTGTTAAGGGCGTGGATCTGATCCCACACTGTTTACCATTTTGGCCTGAGAGAAAGAGTCCAATTTGGGGAAAACATTTTAGCCAAAACCTCAGATTGCTGATCCACTGGCTTGGCATAAATGTGGCTACCAGCTTCTTATGGCAGAGGCATTGCACCTGCATTCACAGATGGGGGTGTCAGGAGTAAACTGGGTGTCTGGTCACTCCAGGTAACAGGTCTATAGATACCATACACAAGCACCCCACATGATTTAGGGGCATTTACACAAGCAAGCCTCTCTTTGGATGTCAGTCTCCAGCTCCTGATTAGCTCACAAGCTTGGATCCCAGACAAGCCCCCATATTCTGATTGGGATGCATAGGACTGGTAACAGTGTCTTCCTGATAGGTGATAGGTGTGGTCCATAGGTGCTTGTCTGGGGGTATAAAGCAAAAACAAATCAAAGAAAGATACGCAGCAGCAATTGTTTATAATATGTCTTTGGTAAATTAGCAAGTTAGGCTCGTGAAAGGGGGGCGCTATTTCTAGTTCCTTAGCAACAATTTGTGGTTGGCCTCAAGAGGGCAGCTGGGTGTCTCTTTCCCTTGCAGACTGTGGGGCACTTTGCAGAGCCGTAAACTTGATTATATATGTGAAATTCATGATAGTGGTATCCAATTATTGCTGTCCTGGCAATTGATGATCCTATGAAAGCCTTGACTAGAAGATCTAGGGCTTTTATCTCATGCAGGAGAGGCTCAGTGGTTCCAGGGTTTACTGCCAATGACTCATCTCAAAGATGTTACATTTACATATGTAAACTTGTGTTTGTAACTCAATACAAGAAGGCCAAATACGGTCCTTTGTGAACAATTTGACTGCTGATCCACCTATAGAACTCTTTTTCCCCTACACAAGGGTGGGGCAAGAATGGCTGCAAAAGTGGTTGGAATGTCGCAGTGGAGCACAAAGCTAAGGAGACAGATTCTGTTTAAGAGCAGTGTGCTGCTTCGGCATGGGGCTTTCATCTCCATACATACAAAGGACGGAACAGAGAGAGGTATCAAGAGGAACTCTACCCAGCCAGAAATGTGGACAAACCTCAGCCTCACAATAGGGGTGAGAGTAGTCTAGGGAAAGTTGTGTCTTGTGATTTTTGATGTCCTCAAAGTTCTGTAATGCTCAGATACTTTATGAGAAAAGTATCTGTGGTTAAGAAACTTCTTCACTATCCCTGTGTTGCTTGTTTCCTAACATAAGTCCCCAGATGGGTTAAACTAGAAGCTAAAGTACCCAAAGTGTATGTGAAGCTCTGAGGGAACATATGTAAGTTACTGGGGGGGGGGAGCTAAAGTGGAAATGGTGAGCTAGGGCTTTGAGGCACTGGTATTAGGCATCTGGACTGGGTAATCACCTGGCCCAAGGAAATGTCTCAGACTAGAGATCTGAGCCTGAATCCCAGATCTAGAAATCATGAATGGAGTCTACTCAGACCTTGACTTGGAAGTACGTTGGAACCAGAGACTGGGTCCATTTGCAACAGACCAGTCTGTCAATAGAGTATGATATGGGTCAAGAATATAGCAATCAGTTTTCACTATAATCATAAAGAGGTAAAAGTCAGCAAAAATGGAGAATATGCAGTTAACCATATTCTTCATTCTATTTTTAAAGCAATGCAGGAGAAAAAAATATCAGTAATATTATTTGGTTAATTTTTGCCCCAAGTCAAAAAGCAGATATCAGTGGAAAAACTAGTCGAAGCAAATAAAATGAATAAACATGGAAATTAGGATTTGAAAGTTAGACAACATGATCCATAGGATAGTATCCTCTAATTCAGCAAAGAACTTAATTGGATAATTCAGTAATTTGCTAAATAGTAGGGAACTTCAGTCTATAATTTTTTTGTTAAATTAATCTTAACCATCAGTTGTCCCCTCAGATAATTCTGGGTATTGCCAGGTTTTTATTTGTAGGTATATTTATATACTGATATTTCAACAAATATCTCAAGAATCTATCTATTTGAGATACCATAAGATCCTGGTATTTTTCCTCATTTGAGACCATTTCTATAATAGCTATGAGAGATGATTAAATGTGCTTAAAGCTGGGACTACAGATATGTGAAATATGACCCTTTTGTACTGACTGGGGATAGTAAGAGATCAAATAACTAAAAATAGGACATTCACCTTTTTAAACACACAAACTTTTTCTTTTGCATTAAGCCTTGACCTCAGAGATCCTTCAGGAAAATATATTTGAAAGAACAGATACAAAGAGGGAAACAAACCCAAACCTTTCCTTCATTTTTAAATTAAATAAATCCCTGGTATCTGAATCCCCTATTCCCACAAGGAACCCACTTATAACCTTCGACAGGAAAGAGGAAAGTAACAATTATTAAAAAGAAACAGATGATCAATTTGTTTTTTATGGCCATGCTAACAATGTTTGCTTCGAAAACAAAGTTACAATGAGTAACTGAGCACTGAGCATAGAGAAACCCGAAAAGAGAAAACAAAGGTACAACCAAAGAAGAACTAAACTAAAGGCAATGGAAGGGACTGAAGGCAAGATCTGAAACAAGCTGTTTCACAGAACTGGAAAAAGTCAAAAGGGAAAAAGTTGCTATTTTGGTAGTAGGAACAAAAGAACATTGAAGGAGATGGCAACAATTCTTTGTTGACAGTTTCTATAGATCCAGTTTAAAAGAGTCATACCATATGAAAAAGAATAGTGGATTTGGTATAGTAGAAATGGCAGCCAAATAGAGAAGTAAAGAAGAATTTTCATGTCTTTTAATATTCTAAGGTTAAGTCTTAACTTAAAACACTACAAGGACACAGCTGTAATGTTTCAAGATTCTCTACTAGAAGACTGCTCTAAAGAGTGGTTCTCAATCTTTTGGAGGTGGAGAACACATTTTTAAATGTGTATGGTCTGTCACAACCTAGTAAATAGTCTGCCAGTAGAGGCCCTGAGATGGCTTTGTACAGATCTTGCCCCCATGGGGTTGCAGTACAACTCACTCACTCACAATTGGCCTGCCCAGACTCCATCATTGCGACAAATGGGTTAAACCCGAGTGGTGCTGGGACTACATAGATTGCAGTTCGTGGACTAGGAGTCTAGCCAGCATCAAAGGACTGGAGCCCAAGGAGCTGCCACACAACTCTCCAAAACATTCTGGTGATCCAGTGTTGGGCCTGGCCCACAAATTGATAAACCTCGGCCCTTTTTTAAACCGTATTGTGCAAAGTACCTCTAAACATAAGCTAAGATACTTCCATTCAGCTCTGTGGTGTCTGACTGAAATTAAAAGGAATGAAACCATGGGCCTACACTTTTACTGTGATCAGTGAATCTGATCAACAGTATGGTAACAGACATGCTATCTTGTCTTGTGAAATCCAAAATATTACTTTGTAATTTTAAAAAGCTTAATTGAACATACTTATGAGGGAGCTGTTCAAATGTAAATGTCTCCTGAGATGTGTAAAATAACAATTTCAGGATTAGTCATGTTCAGTTTTGCACATTCTTTTTGTGGTGAGGTTATATGGAGTACTTCATAACAGATGGTTAGTATATGAACGGGAGAGTGGAAAGGTGGAAGGATTACTTACATACTTTCCCCTATAATTTAGAACTAATAAGTGCCAATGGCAGAATTCTCCCCAATATCTTGAGTATTTTTTAGGCTGAAAAGAAATCTGAATGCACTATAAACTGAAAAGAGAAATTTTCCTTTAAAATTTTCCATTATAGAAAATCCTAGAAACATTAGGGAAAAAAACAAGATGAAGCAAAAATGGAGAACAGTACTGACATCTCAGTCTGGAAAAAAAGTAGCCTACTAATTAAATATAAAAATGAACAAGAGATCTTAGTGGCATAAACTACCCCAGATTAGGTTTTGTATTTTGTTTTCTTTGATAGTTATTCTATACATTTATTGTCTTTGATATATTAACCCTCTGCTCTAGCCCTGGGCCCCTTCCCACATCTCATCCCCCTGCCCTAGCCCGGTGAAAATGAAATGAGGATGGAGAGAAGTGAACATTGGAGTGAGGGGGCATGAAACTAGTGGTGATGGGGCTTCAGAGAAGGGGAAGAGCATGGACAGGTCCTTAGAGAAGAGGCAGGAAAAGGACAGGAGTTTCCAGTTTTGTTGTGCTTAGAAAGTTGACAACTCTAATCAGATCTTTGCCCAAAAAAGTCTTCTCAGACTGCTCCAAAACATACTTTCTAACTAAACTGGTTATCATTTTTCTCCAAACAAAGCTCATAACTCATAGTAACCCCAATAAGCTAACAATTTTCCTTGTAACATCCAGTAACAATTCATTATTCTCCTTATCAACATGGAATTTTTAATCATAACAAAATAAAATGCTCATATCACAGGTGCTTGAAACCAAGGTTAGCTGTCCAAACATTTCTTGTATTTTCATGGAACCTTAACTCCCTGTTGCAGTCTTCCATTCTGATAGCAAAGCTGCAAAAATGCAGTTTTATGGCCTTGCTTCCCAGTGCCCTAAGGTTATCCTTGGCTATGTGATGTTTCAGTTTCAAATGGCAGTGGATGAGCACACAAAATGTCTTTTAACAATACTATCAAATTCAAGGGCTATACCAGAAGTGGAGTGATACACAGAGAACAATCTTGAGATAGTAAGATCCAAGCACAGATAAGTAGATAGCAGGTCCATATACAAATTAACTTGCATTTAGTTCAAAGTGTTGTTCAGCCAAAAAGGAATACAATCAGAAAACACTACGTAAGTCCAAACTTTTAAATGAACTTCATCTAAGTATAATTCCTCATTAGCTATTAATTAGAAAGTGAATTTGTTTAAGCAGATTAATCACTGATTATTTCACAATGAGGAAAATAGGAGAAATTCCTGAAAAAAATCAAAACACTCAACTACCCTGTTCTCCTGCACGAAGCTCTGTCCCAGCTGCATTTATTTTTCCTGTAAACCCTTTTGGAAAGGTTAATTAAAGTAAATGAGCTACTTAGCATCAAATATCATTTGAGACTTTTAATGTTTCTAACACCAAATATCCTTGTTAATGGCACAATAGGTGCTTCTTGTTTCTTTTTTATTACAAAACCCCTTCAGTTTTGCAACTCATATTCAATATAATGGGGCTCATTATTATAAAAGGAATGACTTAACTTACCCCTTGAGAAAAGTTCATTCACTCCCTGTATGTTTTCTCCACATCTTCGGTTAAAAATAGTGAAAATGGTACAGTGTTTTATCAAGTGGAACATAATATCTTTTAAAAGCTACTTTTCATCCTTAGTGTTTGCTCTAAAGGAAATGAAGTCATAGTCTCAAATGAACAGACTTGCAAGAAGTAAACAAGAAGAACTACTAGTTTTTCGTACTAAGAAAACTAGTCATTTCAAGCCTGGAGTCACTTATGTTTCTTTGCTGTGTTGCAAATACGATGGAAATAAAGAATACGTGCTATTGAGAATTAGAAATTACTTGTGAGCACCCATGTTATTGTCCCAATGACTTTCAGGGCTATTAGCAAGAAATTGAATAAGACCATAAAGGATTTAATGCTGGATCTTACTCACAAAAGTAAGTCTATTTATTTCAGTGAAATTATTCACTTGCATAAGAGTCAAGCAGGATTTGGCCCAAAGATAATCAACAAGACAGTTGGTGGTAATAACCTGTAAAATAGGAAGGAAAAAAGAAGGAACCGCATATGGTCTGTGCCGTGTACTATGCAATCCAAATAGTCCTATTTTTATTTTTGTGCCATATTGTGTATAGCTTTTATGTACATGGCAGATATAAATATCCACCGCAGTTGTCATTCCTGCAGTCAGGGCACCCTCCCTATTCCTTTGTGGGAATCGAGAGGCAGGGCCCCTATGCACTGGGCATCACAGGTGGCTATGGTTAGATGTGGAAGCAAGCTATATCTCATGAAAAAGTATTATCACCTGATATGCTACATATAGGTCTAGTACGAAACTCTCTCCTGAAGCATATGACTAGTCACTTTGTTTTCATGGAGACTATTCATGTGTTTAAAGTTAGGCACCTGCTCAAGGAGGTATTTGTGCAGCTGAGAGCAATGGGCTTCATTTTCTCTGAAGCAGGCTGACTCCGGGTGTAGATGGCTTAGAGTGTTTTTGGTACAATACGTACCTAAATTAATGAGGAAAAACTTGACACTGTCCACCTCCCAGAATAAAAATGAGGAGAGTGGCAAAAATAAATAACCGTGTATACTGTAGGAAAACAGAAAGTAGCATTCTAATGCCATTTAGCTCAAAAGCTGTCCTTAATCCATGGGTAGAATTAGATGCTTCAGGGGAAAGTGCAAAATCTACCAAATTGGACAATTACTAGTGAACAGCCTTTTATACCCTATATATATACCCTATATTATGTGTGAAATTTAAGGAATTTTGGATTGTTCTCATTATCCACATAAACATCTAATGCTTTTTGGAATACTGATACTCTGTTAGTTTTAGTATGATCCTGTGACATTGAGATTCAGTGGTTACTTGCACATAATGTAAAATAACCCAACAATTTATCAATTTTAAATGTGTTTGCTTTCATTGTGACAGGTTTCAGAGACATAGTCGTGTCAGTCTGTTTCAACAAAAACAAGGAGGCCAGTGGCACTTTGAAGACTAATGAATTTAGTTGGGTATTAAGACATATGCTTTTGTGAGCTACAACACACTTCATCAGAAAATAAAAAATCTCCCTGGACACACAGTTTTGGACCTGAAAATTGTCATTTTAAGGGGAAAAAAACCTTCAAAAACAGACTGTAACTGGAAGCTGCTGAGCTGCCATTCATATGCAAATTTGACCCCAGAAATAAGGTTTCAATAGACACATTGAATGGTTCTTGCATTACAATAGATAATATCCCAGTTAAATACCTCACCACCTCATCACTGTCTGAGATGAGCCACATCCACTTTGATCTAATTAGAATTGACATCATACTGTCTTCTCTTTATCCATTTTTTCTTAAAGTACCACCAGATTTCTTGGGGGGGGGAGGTTCTTCCTCTCAGTCTCATTGCAAGTTCTTGTTTTATGAAGTAAATAAAAGCATCCAGTAAGAAAAGGTATCTAGAGATCTGAATAGTCATTTCATAAAACCTACTTTTATCATGAAGGCTCCCAGACTTCAATACAATTTGTCACTATACGGACCTATAAGGATATTTTGATTTAAAAATATATCAAAGAAATAGCTTCAGTTCTGAAACCACATGATTACTTCCATTAAGGCTATTCCACAAGGGGAGAATTAACATTCTTGCTATTTTAGCATGGCATATGTGGTGGGTGGGGAAGGTGCTACCCTTTTTTAAACACCCCAGCATTCCGCCACTAAAGTGTTAAACCCAGAAGAGTAAGTGCACAGGAAGTGTTGACATGTAGCCAGGAGAACCAATGGGGGGGAGAGAGAGAGATTTATTTTTTAAATGAAACAAATATTGTCTGTTTCAGTTTCCTTTGTGTGCAAGTTGAGAGAGGAGCTGGGAGAGAAATGGACTAAGCAGGAATAAGGCTTGGATTTCCCAGAAGTATCCACATCTAAGAAAAGAAAACCTAAACTCTGGAACAACAAAGATGTAATTATAACAAGGAATGTTTACTTAGACACAATCAGGTTTTTATTTAGTTTGGTTAAAATCATAGAACCATAGAGCTGGAAGAGACCTCAGAAGGTCATCAAGTTCAGCCCCCTGCTCTGGGCATGACCAATCCCAACTAAATCAACCCAGCCAGGGCTTTGTCAAGCCGAGACTTAAACACCTCTAGGGATGGAGACTCCACTACTTCCCTAGGTAACCCATTCCAGTGCTTCACCACCCTCCTAGTGAAATAGTTTTTCCTAATATCCAACCTGGACCTCAACTTGAGACCATTGCTCCTTGTTCTGCCATCTGTCACTACTGAGAACAGCCTTTCTCCATCCTCTTTGGAACCTCCTTTCAGGAAGTTGAAGGCTGCTATCAAATCCCCCCTCACTCTTCGCTTCTGCAGACTAAACAGACCCAACTCCCTCAGCCTCTCCTCATAGGTCATATGCTCCAGCCCCCTAATCATTTTGGTTGCCCTCCACTGGACCCTCTCTAATGCATCCACATCCTTTTTGTAGTGGGAGGCCCAGAACTGGACACAATACTCCAGATGTGGCCTCACCAAAGCCGAATAAAGGGGAATAATGACATAATAAAGGGGAATAATGACATTTTTCCCTCAGCACTAAACTTCCCTCCATTTGCCTGGAGGATATGGTATTCTCCAAAGAATGTAGGTTAAAATACCTCTTAAAGAAAGGTTACACACTGAAAAAAAGATACCATGCATTTCATATTTATTCTCTTTGTTTTTATTTAACATAGTTACAATGAAAAAATATTTGTTGAATAGACCTCAAAACACTTCATGAAATTCATCATATATAGTGTCCAACTAACATATTTTCTGGATTACCACACACAGGCCCAGTCCAAATTGCTTAGAAAGCTGTCTGCTTGACAAAAGCGGATTTCAATGAGAATTAGGCTTAAGTGTTTATGTCACTTTTATAAATTAGACTTAGGCTCCTAAATTAGTTAGACATTTTTCTTTTCTGCATTGCAGTACCTAAATACCTTCAAATAGCTGTGCATAGGACTAACACCAATATAATTTTTAAAAAGTGAAACCTATCATTTGTTGATTATATGACAGATATCTTAGATAATTTTAAAATTATATCAGCCTCATTAGAATTTAATTGTCAAGACACATGTTATACATTTTCTCTCTCTAGTAGCTATGTTGGTTCTGTAGGGCTCAAAATAGTAAAATCCCATTTTATCTGGGAAATAGACATAAATTAAAGACACTAATTAATCAAATATATTTATATCCTCATTAGTATATCTATATTTTAAAAACATGTTCTTACTTGGCAGAAATATAGTAAGTCTAATATGCTTCACTTGTAGGTGAAGTGCTTGACTTCAAAATTGTTAGTACGTGGGTAGCATGCTTGCCTTTTTGAACAGAATGACATCAAAAGACATTTAACTCCACTCCTCACTAGCTATGAATCTATTGGCATAAAATAATATAAATGATTATGAAAATTGTTCATACTTTATATTTTTTGCTCTTTTTATGCACTATGTTTTCTTAGTATCCATATCCTCTCTAAAGAGTATTTTATTTAGCAGCTAGGGTTCGAAGTGCAATACGTTTGTATATTTATAGTACATTGACAGTATTTCTTCTTTTAATCTTGCAGTATTGCTAACTTTTCATACTGTATAATGTTCATTTATTACTCCTAAAATAAATGCATAGAGGTATTATGCAGAAAGCTGGAAAAGAAACTAGCATCGTCAGCCTTTGAAATTCCTGCCTGGGAATGTTGTTTCAATGTACAAAGATACCAATGATTACTAAAATTTCTAACATTGACAAAAATGAAAAGGCAACAATATAGAAGATCGGAGACAAAACCAGGAAACACAAGCAGGTCCAGACAAGATGACAACTATAATGATAACTTTCTTGAATAAACCATACTAATTAATGTGGAGCCATAAAAGCTACTTTTCTCTGAAAAGTCAGCCACACACTCAAATATTATCCTAAGAGTTCTTTAGATTTACTGGTAACCTGAAACATATACAGCATGAAATCAAGGACCAAGTGATAGATTTAGAGTGTTTCAAGAGACAAAGTGGCACCAAAGATTGTTTCACAAAGTTGGAAGAGCTTCATTAACAATCTAGAAAAAAAATCCTACTGAAATACTTTGAAAAATGTCCAAATGCTGTGATGCTATCATCTTCTTACAAAAGAAGAAAAATATTGAGCCTGTCATCATGCTCTTTAAGGGTTGAATGAGAGTGGAAGGATCACTTTGAGAAAAGTCAGGATTTGTCAGAAAGCTAGTTTGTAATCACATTTCCAAACAACTATGCACAGTGATCTCAAAACAGTGACTGTGCCTTTACTGTGGTAGACTGTAGGATGAAGCATTCACTAGCACTCATGTCTGTCCACATGCCTCTTTAACTTAAAAACACCTGAAACCTTTTCTCTTTTAAAGGTGATGACTTAAAAAAAAGATTCAATCATCGCTGCACCCATATTTAGTACCTTCATATTTCCCTTCACTCCTCTGTTAGGATGAACTAAATTGGTACCAAGTGCTTCACTTAATAATGTTTTATTGTTTTGTTTCTTGCTGGCCAGTAGTTCTTATGGGGAGTTTCCTAATATGTACAATTATTAGTATGCTGATAGCAGCAGTGGCTTCATAGTTAATTCCAGAATTAACATCTTTATGTCAAATTCAAAATAACTCAAGGAACAAAGTCAGTTAAAATTCATTTTAATTAAATTAAAAATGGAACTAAGTTAAACTAAATTAGATATAAAAAACTCCAAGTACCTTTCCCCCCTTCCCCCGCCCACACACACATAAACACTCTTCTTATGTTGGCTGCAGGAACAGTTAAATTCAAACAGGGGCACATGGAAAAGGAAGAGAGCAGTGATTCCAATACATACTTCCCTTTCCCAGATGCCAAAATATCTTCTCCTCTATCTGAAGCTTGGGTGGATGTCAGTGTCAGGATCAGTGTCAGGAAAAGTTGAAGCTGTGAGGGAACATCCAATTTTTCCATTATGGGAAGCCAGGGGATTTTTTAATTCAAATCCATGAGGGAGTTAAAGCTGCTAGAACCAACAACTTTCCTTTATGACTGTCACTTCTTCCAACCTGAGACAGAGGTCAATATATAGGTATAGAGAAAGCATCATGTTTCAGAAAGTCTTCAAAGAGATGTGCTGCCATGGTGTGTGTGCCTGTGTGTGCGTGTGACAGTCTCTGGCACTCTGTCTATGATGTGATTTGTTTCCCACATTCATCCTCAGGACCAAATGACTATTCAAACTGCAACTCCAGCCTAACCCTTAGGTAGAAGCGTCTCCAACTTCACACAAGGGCCGTGTCCAGACTCAGGGGTTTTTTCGGGAAAAGTAGCCTTTTCCCGAAAAAACTTCCCCTGCGTCCAGACTCAAGCCGCATTCTTTCGAAATTATTTCGAAAGAACGCGGCTTTTCTTTCGATGGCGGTAAACCTCATTTCACGAGGAAGAACGCCTTCTTTCGAAAGCTCCTCTTTCGAAAGAAGGCATTCTTCAATGTAAAGAGGCCGTCTTCGAAAGAGAGCATCCAGACTCGCTGGGTGCTCTCTTTCGAAAAAGCGGACTTCTCTTTCGAAAGATCCGCCTGCAGTCTAGACGCGATCTTTCGAAAGAGGCTCTTTCGAAAGATGCTTTCGAAAGAGCCTCTTTCGAAAGAAGCCTGCAGTCTAGACATAGCCAAGGTGATTATCATGGAATTCAAGCTGTTCTTCTAGCCAATATGTTTTTCTGCGGGAGATGAGAGAACATCAAAGCCCTAGTTAATTTTAAATCCTATTAGTCCCTATAAAACATACTCAGGAACTTTGAGATTCAAATTACTTTCATTATATATTTAGGATTAAGTTGAGTTTTGTGAATGGCATGTTTGCACACATTTCTTATCATACGGAACAATGTAGAGTCCAATATGGATGGGCCTGATCCTGGATTTGCTCTTGGATATACTATAGCAACTGATACTACATACAAGCACACACACCATGGCAGCATATCTCTTTGAAGACTTTCTGAAACATATTGCTTTCTCTATAGCTATGTATTGACCTCTGTCTCAGGTTGGAAGAAGTGACATTTTACTACAGTAGAATATGGCCCTCCGCTGTTACCTTGAACATCCATTATTTTGAAATTGGCCCTGCATTTTCAACTCTAGATACTAAACGTTACACTTCCAAATACTCCTAGGCTGTGTCTAGACTGGCAAGTTTCTCCGCAAAAGCAGCTGCTTTTGTAGATAAACTTGCCAGCTGTCTACCCTAGCTGCTTGAATTTCCATAAGAACACTGATGATCTCATGTAAGAAATCAGTGCTTCTTGTGGAAATACTATGCTGCTCCCATTCGGGCAAAAGTCCTTGGTGCAAAAGCTTTTGCGCAAAAGGGCCAGTGTAGACAGCTGAGATTTGTTTTGCGCAAAAAAGCCCCGATCGTGAAAATGGCTATCGGGGGTTTTTTGCGCAAAAGCGCATCTAGATTGGCACGGACGCTTTTCTGCAAAAGCACTTTTTGCGGAAAAGCCTCCATGCCAATCTAAATGCTCTTTTACGCAAATGCTTTTAACGGAAAACTTTTCCGTTAAAAGCATTTGAAGAAAATCATGCCAGTCTAGACGTAGCCCTAAATAGTTCGTATGTAGTTATAGTAATGGGTGTCTTATCAATTTGCTCTGAGTGAGGTACTATGTGAACTTCAGAGCCATGGAATAGAGCAAGGGCTGAGCTATAGCCCCATTGTTCCAAAGGAAGTAATCTGCTACTACTCTGGATTGCTGCTGCCATAGAGTGCTGTTCATTAGTCTTCACCTCTGCCTGCCCACCCTATAGGGAAAAGAGAGTAACAAGCTTCTGTAGTCTGCTTTCTCACTGTGAGGGCATGAGGCTTATGAAGAGTATAGTGAGTGACCTATGCAGCAGCGTTGAGCTGCTCTGTGGCTTAAATTAAAATGATAATTTCAGAAAATTGGGGGTTGAAGTCCTTTAGTTATGCTTTTGCCATAATGACAAATGAAGGCAAGAAAAGGTATTTTAATGAGCCACATAGAACCTAAATAAAGAGGGGTATGTCTACACTACCCCGCTAGTTCGAACTAGCGGGGTAATGTATGCATACCGCACTTGCTAATGAAGCCCGGGATTTGAATTTCCCGGGCTTCATTAGCATAAGCGGGGAGCCCCCATTTTTAAATCCCCGCTGGTTCGAACCCCATGCAGCGCGGCTACACGGGGCTCGATCTAGGTAGTTCGGACTAGGTGCCTATTCCGAACTACCGTTACTCCTCGTGAAACGAGGTGTACCGGTAGTTCGGAATAGGCACCCTAGTCCGAACTACCTAGTTCGAGCCCCGTGTAGCCGCGCTGCACGGGGTTCGAAGCAGCGGGGATTTAAAAATGGCAACTCCCCGCTTATGCTAATGAAGCCCGGGAAATTCAAATCCCGGGCTTCATTAGCAAATGCGGTATGCATACATTACCCTCCTAGTTCGAACTAGGAGGGTAGTGTAGACATACCCGAGGATACCAACTGCAATTTTAGAATTTTCTTTGTCAGTAATTTGAGGGGAGAATTGTACCTAGTATTTCCAGGAAACAGAGAGGCGCTTCAATCAAGAATCACCATAATTGCAAGAGACAAGAGAGGACAGGCAAAAGGGTATTCTACATGAAAAGAAAAGCTTTTAACAGTGAAGAAAAATTGTAGGAATGGTGTCTCTAGCCTCTGTTTGTCAGTGGCCGGAAATGGATGACAGGAGAGGGATCACTTGATTATCTGTTCTGTTCATTCCTTCTTGGGCATCTGACATTGGGCACTGTTCAAAGACAGGAAATGGAACTAGATGGACCTTTGGTCTGACCCAGTATGACCATTCTTATCTTCTTATGTTCTAAATGATCAGCTACTGAGAAATCAACACCGAGATTTCTGACCAGATAAGGAATCAAATTCCGTGTCACTCATAGCGGAGTCCAAAGATTCTCTCATGAAGAATTCAAATCTCTCACTTTTTTTTAAAGATGCAGGTATTTACTTACCATAGATTATTTAATAAATTACATTCAATGATATACTATATTAGATATTAAAATGATATATTATTGATAAGAGATGTGTCTGCTTAGATAAGTCATTTTACATTTCACTCTCAAAAGTCTATTACAAATTTATAAAATGGTATTTTTGTCCACCACCTGTTATATTATGCAGATCCTACATACCGCCAACTCAGACAAAACTCACATTCCTTTCAATTAGTTTAGTGCATGTGTAAAGCTGATGGACACTAGTCATGGATAGGAGGGATTGAACCTGTGACCTTAGGAGCTAAAGCTACACGCCTTTACTGCAGAAGCTAAAAAGCAGCTCTCTCTCAGCTAAGGCCATAGCGCAGACTTCATTTACCTTTGTCAGTCCTTGGTTACATATGATTGCAGGAATCGACCTATTTTCTATCCAGCTACTTTTTCCCCCTTCCTTCATAGGTATGTCTACATAGGCCATGGAGAGGGGTGTGTGCAATTTGCTGTTCAGATAAATAAACATTCATTCAGGTAGGTACCCCAAGCCACTGCCAAAACCAGTATGATCATGCCTCACTATTTTTAAAGCACTAACTCAGGCAGAGCTAATGTATGTGTATCTACTTCAACTACAGATTACACCAATGAGCTGCTGTAGAAACATATTCTTAGAACTTGCCATGCAGAACAGCTGCAGTCAAGGTCCAGGGTCTGATTTCAGCTACTGCATTACGTTCACTGAATTTATATGGGATTTATATTGATCAAACTGAATCAGAATTTGTCTCACTATAGTTTTTCAGGAACTGTAGAATGCAGCATAAGAGACTCCTTATATACAAGTTGAACATTCAAAAGCAGGGACTCTCTGGTCTGGTAACATCCGTGGACCAGCAGGATCACAGATGTTGCTGGATCAGAGAGCACCGGCACCTGGGAGCGCAAAACAGCTGGGAGCCCAAGCCAGTAGGATCAGCGAGCCCTGTCCCCGGGAGCCCCAATTGGGCAAGGATTGCAGAAAGGCTGGCAAGCCCCGGCCCCAGGGAGTCCTGGCTGGGCAGGGCAGTAGACGGGCAGTCAGTGGCAAAAGCAAGGCAGCCAGCAAGCCCCATCCCAGAGATTCTCAGTGGAGTGTGGCAAAAACGGAGGAACTGGCAAGCCCTATCCCCTAGGAACCTTTACTTTAGCTTCCCTTTAACAATTAAGGAAATATTCAAAATCAAGACAGGCAAGCTGTGGTCAATGTTAGACCAGACCTTCACACAGTGTATTGTACACCAGCTGAGGATTAGACCAGTATTCCAAATGGTGAATATATAAGAAATAATAATAAATAAATGGTGGTCTGATCCTTGAGTCTGTTATGGTATTGTTACAAGTGTTTCCTACAATAAAGCCCACCCCCTAAAACTGGTGCATCTGGGCCTTGGGTGGTTTAGAGGCTCTTTAGCAGCTTCTATAATACAAGCTCCAAGGCCCAGATGAGGGACCATGTCTAAGAGGAAGGTGATGTGGTCAGGTTATCTGTATGCCTCAGCAGCCACTAGCTGTCGCATGATCAGGGGAAGATGGGCCCTCTTGTGTAGCAAGTGCTCTTTGGGCACAGATGAAAATCCATTCCATAAACTTATCAACTTTACACTGAACCTCCTTTAATATGATGTCCTGTTCACTAAGCTTGCAATTTTTTTACCGGAGATATTCTTACTGGAGATATTTTTACTGAAGGCAGTTGTTCTTCATGATGTATAAAAAGGAACATGAAATTTCACTGGAAATCTTTCTTTCATCTGATTTTTTTTTTTTTTTGTCTGTGAAGAGAAATTTTGAACAAATTAAACAGTCATGTGTGAAATGCTCATTGTTAGGATCATGACACATAATAGAAGAAGAATGAGCCAATAAAATTATATGTTTTCTAAAGGGTTTTCTATAGACAACTGAAATTATATCAAGATTTAATTAAAAGTATAATATTCCATTTCCACATCATTATACCCATAGCTGTATAATTCAGTGAAGAAACTTAAAATACAACAAATGGTCCTGCAGCACCTTAGGGTATGCCTACACTACAGTGCTAATTCGAACTAACTTAGTTCGAATTAGTTAATTCAAACTAAGCTAATTCGAACTAACGCATCCAGACTAAAAAACTAGTTCGAATTAGCATTTTGCTAATTCGAACTAGCATGTCCACATTAAGTGGACCCTGAACCGGGGTTAAGGATGGCCGGAAGCAGTGCCGGCAGGGCATCAGATGAGGACTTAGAGTGTGGAGCTGCTGCCTCAGGCTAGCCGAGGGCAGTGCTTAAAGGGTCCCGACCCCCACCCCAGACAGACAGTTCTCAGGGGTGCCCCGCTTGCAAAGCAGTCCTGTCTTGGAGTGCCCTGAGTGCCCACATTGGGCACATCACAGCACGCGGCCATCAGACCGGCTGCACTTGCCGCAGGCTGCCATCTAGGGATAGGGGGCAATTGGGGGGCTGCAGGAGTGTTTCCACCCCAAGAAGCCCGCAGAGCCAGCCCAGTCCTCCCCATCGGCGGCTCGTACCCCATTCCTCCCTCACCTCCTTCCACTTACCCTTCCCTAGCCCCCTTCCTGATGTACAAAATAAAGAAAACGTGTGGTCAAAAATAGAATCTCTCTTTATTGAACAAAACTGGGGGAGACTGGGAAAAGGAGGTGGGAGAGGGGAAGAGAGAGGGTGGGAGAGGGAAGGGCAACTAAAATGGTCAGAGGTTTGGAACAGGTCCCATATGAAGAGAGGCTAAAGAGACTGGGACTTTTCAGTTTAGAAAAGAGGAGACTGAGGGGGGATAGGATAGAGGTCTATAAAAGCATGAGTGGGGTGGAGAGGGTGCAGCAAGAAAAGTTCTTCATTAGTTCCCATAATAGAAGGACTAGAGGACACCAAAGGAAAGGAATGGGTAGCAGGCTTCAAACTAGTAACAAAGTTGTTCTTCACAAAGCAAAGAGTCAACCCGTGGAACTCCTTGCTGCAGGAGGCTGTGAAGGCTAGAACAAGGCAGAGTTTAAAGAGAAGTGAGATAAAGTGATGGCGGTTGGGTCCATGGAGTGCTATTAGCCAGGGGGTAGGAGTGGTGTCCCTGCCCAAAGTTTGTGGAAGGCTGGAGAGGGATGGCACGAGACAAATGGCTTGGTCACTATCTTTGCTCCATCCCCTCCAGGGTCCCTAGGGTTGGCCACTGTCGGCAGACAGGCTACTGGGCTAGATGGACCTTTGGTCTGACCCAGTACGGCCATTGTAAGCTCAGGGCTCAGGGTCGGGGGTCTCAGTGGACCACCTTGATTTTCATGCACACCTGTTCCTGGGTGGTCAGGCTGGCAGCTCTCCTGCCCTAGACGTCCACTTTCTTGTGCCTAGTGCTGAGGTCGTGGATGAGGTCCATGATGTCTGCACTAGACCAGGCGAGTGCCCACCTCTTGCGGTCCCGGGCAAGCTCCCGGGAGCTGCCAGCCTGGACCCGGGAAGAGGGGGAGGGCTGGGGGGCATCGGGTGGCTGGCTCAAGCCGTGCCAGGTGCAGGGTCTGCTAGCTGGGTGCTGGCAGGCTTGCACCTGGCATGGGCACCGTAGCCAGCCCATGCCCCTTTAAGGGGTCGGGGCTGGGAGGGGGGCAATAGAGTTTCCCTGGTGTTGGCCAGAGTGGCCACCAGGGAAAGCTGGGGAGGGCTAGCCTCCCACTAGTTCGAATTAAGGGGCTACACACCCCTTAATTCGAACTAGTAAGTTCAAACTAGGCTTAGTCCTCGTAGAATGAGGTTTACCTAGTTCAAACTAAGCGCTCTGCTAGTTCGAATTAAGTTTGAACTAGCGGAGCGCTAGTGTAGCACCTATCAAAGTTAGTTTGAACTAATGTCCGTTAGTTTGAATTAACTTTGTAGTGTAGACATACCCTTCGAGACTAACAAAAAAATGTAGAAGGGATCATGAGCTTTTGTGTTCACAACCCACTTTTTCAGATGAATGGAGCAATGGACTCAGAGGGGCTCAGTGAAGGAACTTTGATACAGTAAAATCTAATGGTAATCTAATTTTTAAACAGCTTTTATCTCAGAAAATAAATCTGGATCTTAACATGATGCTACTCAGGTAATGGAACTGGAAAGAACCATAACACAAAAAGATCTGCATTGTTTTTCTTAGTGAAGAAGTGTATCCATTAGCTGAAATGTATGTTGAACTGGACCCTACTATTCGGCACTAGATGTCTCTGTGGGCCACAAAGATTTCCAGATAGGAAGTAGTGCTTGTTAAACAGGGAGACAAAGCTGGGACTCAGGTTCTATAGAAGCTTATTTCTGTGTGTAATTGTTTAATGGAATACATGTTTCTTTCAGACAGACTGATCTTGTAGATGACACAGGTCAAGTTACAACTCCCCCCAGGAACATGGCCACTTGCACCTGCAGGGATGGATTCACCTCAGTGGGAATAGACAGTGTAGCCTTTGCTAATCCTCTCCTCAAGGTGTCTGTTGATATAGATATTGCAGTGAATGTAGCCCAGTATCTTCGAGGATTGAAAAAAGATAATGGAAATTAAACTATTCATAGTATTATGGCAGGATTTACATGTTCTCATTTATGTTGTTTATAAGGAGCTAATATTTCATTTTTACGTGACTAAAGTTGTAACTCTGGCCTACAATTGCAATTTTTACAATGAAGTTTGTTATACTTCTAAATAACAATCTGCTAATGTCTATATCTTGATGACATTTTTCTTAAATTTTTGCTATATTTTATTAAAAATTTGTACATGTAAAATATTTCTACATGGCTACAAATACCCACAAGTGAAATATTCTGTGTTATACAGCATGATTAATAGCTCCTTTAAACTAACATGCTATGCCTTTTTCTCTCAGGGTACATTTACACTAGACCCCTAGATCGATCTAGGGAGGCTAATGAGGGCGACCAGAATTGCAAATCAAGCCTGGGATTTAAATATCCCATGCTTGATTTGCATGTTCCTGGCCGGTCGCCATTTTAGAAATTGACTAGCCTGAAGTAACTGCCCGCATCTACACGCGGCAGTGAAACGGGATTCCAACTTAAAGCCCCTAATTCAAATTAGCTGGTAAGCCTCATTGCAGGAGGAATACCAGCTAATTCGAGTTAGGGCTTTAAATTGAAATCCTGTTTCACTGCCTTGTGTAGACACAGGAACTTACTTTGGGCTAGTCAATTTCTAAAATGGCGACCGGCTGGGAACATGCAAATCAAGCTTGAGATATTTAAATCCCGGGCTTGATTTGCAATTCTGGTTGCCCTCATTAGCCTCCCTAGATTGATCTAGAGGGCCAGTGTAAAAGTACCCTCTGATTTTTTTTCTTCCAGCCCTTAAGAACTTTTTAAGGATTTAGACAAATTTAATTCAGAGAGTGATTAATGTTAGATTTTTGGATACTGATGCATCACCACAGAAGTTGGTAGTCATTTGTATTTGAGTTCAGTGGATTGCGACCTTTCTGAGATGACTAGGAACTAGGGACACTACCTTCATGAGGCCCATCCTGCCCTGTATCCCCGGTTAGGGAACCAGCCCATCTTCTCAAACTGACCTGGTTAGGTCAATTCTAACTTCCATTAAAGCCATGTCAAAGATTAGAAAGGTGAAAGAAGTCTTGCTTGAAAGGGGACAGAGAAGGAGAGAGGGAACTGTGCTGAAAGGGAGCCTTGGTTACATATTGTGTGCAAGTGGAAGAACTACAGATAGCTGAAGCTTCAGTAGGTAGCTGAGTTAGTCTGTACAGGATAAATTTAAAAAACAACAAATGGTCTGGTAGCACTTTATAGACTAACAAAACATGCAGATGGTGACTGCATGCCCTCATCTGTGCCTAATCAAAAAAGGACGTGACTAGTGCCAGAGAGAGGTACAAGTACACAGCAAAGAAAAATATGCTCACAGGATTTTATAGCCTGGGCTCCAGACCAAGCCCAGAAGTCTATACATCAATGAAACAGCCCCATACCCTTAGCCTGAGCCATTTGGCATGGACTAGCCACAAGTTTTTCTTTGGTGGGTACTCATAACCTCAGCAGGACACTTAGAGGCTCTTCTTATGCATAGCCAGTGGAAACCAGATTCTCTTGCAGGTATATAAAGTACTGAGTGATCACCCAGCACGGCATGGAGAGTCCTCATATAAAACCCAATACATCAACCAAGATAGGAGCTGTAAAAATTCAGGGGTTCAACTGGGATCTTCTGTAGGCCTCAGGTGTTTGGGATGAGCTTCTTCTCTATAGAGGAGATATGTCAGTGTGTGTTACATGTCCCCCTCTTCAACTGATCATTAAATGTGCATCACAAAGCTCCAAGCATAGGACCTAGCTTTTTAGCTGAAGCTATAGAGCCTCATCTTGTAGCTCTCAAGGGCTTTGGTTCAGTCCCTGTTACATCTGTATCATGCGTTCTTCAGAGTGATTGAAGACTGGGGAGCAGTAAGGAGAGCTCTCTACACTGTCATGCTTCAGCTCTTCATATGAAGGGAATTCTTCCTGAGCTAAGGGGAGTTCAGTCTCTGTTGTCCACTAAGGACTTGACCACTTTGCTGAGTCTGCCAATAAGGGAGCCAGACAGTACTCTTGTAAACTGGGTGCTTGCGTACTCATTCAGGAGAGATTCAAATGCTGGCCAACCAATCAGCAGAACACTCACAGCTAGGTTTTGTGTTTCTATTGGTGGTGTACATTCACACATGCTTCGATGCACATAAAAAGTTATTCCATGCATGGATGCTGAAGATTGGAGGGGAACATTGGAGCCAGCCAATGATTCTTTTGTTATATCAACGGCTGTTGCACTTCAATATCATAAGAATAAAAAAAAATCTGTCCTTTGACACAAAAAGGAGAAGCAATCGGGCCCCCAGAGGATAGAAAGTGAGATGAGAAAAGGGTCTATAAAAGGGAAAAGAAAGTAATGAATTGCTTTTAGTGTATTTTTCCTTAATGTTGCTGATGATATCTTCATCATGGCCAAAGAGTCTGTTTATTCATAATATTCCAGTTGACATGGATATTAATTTAATCCATCTGTGTTTTAGGAATGAGCACAGAGGAGGTCTTTGAAATAAAGAGAATCTTAAATGAAACTCTCTCAAAGCATACTACTTTGATATAGCACTTTTACCAGGACCAGCACTGACTGATGGCGAGGCATTGAACTTTAAAAGACAATAAATAGGTTTGAATTATTATGCTTTACTCAATTCAAAAGTAAGGAGACCAGCCATTCTCATCCATAAGACTCTGCCATTTCAAATGATTAAATCCTGGCAGACTACCAACAGCAGGTGTATTTTAATTAAATTTCTCTTCTATTAAATCAGGAACAGTATGGAATCCCTGATGGTTTCTTTTCAATCTCTTCAGGTAGCGGAGATAGTCTCTTGAGAAAAGGTTAGTCACATACTTATAGGAGCAGAGTAGAATACAGAAGTCCAGAGACATTTTAGTTAACAAAAATATGTAATTGGATTACAAGAAATAGGAACAATATTTTATCAAAATATTCAGTTTACAGTTGGTGTGGGAATACAGTGGGATTTAGTCCAGAGTCTTACACATGATTTGTCAACATTTTCCTATATGTACATAAATAAACAGTAATGATTAGAAATAATATAGCATTTTATATGTAAATTATACATGTAATGTAGCTTAATAACTCTTTAATCATCTCCAGATAGTTTTAAAATGCTAGTTCATTTTCTTCCTACTTGACTTATTTAGTAATTTACATATACTTACACATTCAATCAAAAAATTGATCCAATACATACCACTGCTTACTAATTGTTAGGGCTCCATCAGAAATGCAATGTTTTTGTGATGATTTGGGGAATCTGTTTTTGTACATCTTATGAAGTCTTTTTGATATTGGGGATTCTCTAGATGTATCTGTGTCAGACTTAATTTTGACTCTGGGGCTTGCCTGTCTATCTTCTTACTTCTCTGAGAGATTGAAATTCTAAGGCACAGTGATACAAGTATAGAATTTAAATCATGGTGGTCCTCTGCTCACAGTGAAAACCCCTCGGCTGCCATTCAGGGAAAGTCAGTTTCAAGTCTGAACTTAAGGGATGAGCTAAACAAACTACCTGGTAGTGTATTTTGATCACCAGATGAGGCTGATGAGGGCATCTCCTGACAAAGGGGACTACTGTTTACGCACCAAAAAGAGTCAGCCCTGGCTCTTGGAGAGAGACTGAGATATCAGAAGCATTCTGTAATCATGAGAGGAGATTCAATATTCTGGCAAAAAGAAGGATCGAGGATTTCTTGAAAGACTCTGACCTAAGACGAAAGAATAAAAAGCAGTGGTGAGGAAATGGAGGTAGGGAATGTATACAGCCATTTTCCTGTTTTATCTAAAGAGACAATCATTGTGTTAACTTGCAACTGGCTTTGCAAGGGTTTATATCATGTAACCCTGGAGAGGTAAGTAGGAAACCAGAGTGCCTACAAGGAAAGATGTGTTTAAGCTACTGGGGCCTACTGGGGAGGGGTTTGAGTATGGTCAGGCAGTCTGTCTTTTGCTAAGGGGTAACAGAGAAAGCCTGTACCAAGGGGCTAAGTCTAGACTGGCATGATTTTGCGCAAATACTTTTAACGAAAAAGTTTTTCCATTAAAAGTATTTGCGCAAGAGAGCGTCTATACTGGCATGTGCCTTTGTGCAAAAGATTTGCTTTTGCACAAAAGCATCCATGCCAGTGTAGACACTTTCTTGCTCAAGATAGCTCTGATGGCCATTTTAGCCATCGGGCTTTCTTGCGCAAGAAATTAACGTTGCGCAATAGGGCTTATCCCTGAGCAGGAGCGTCCTGAGTATTTGCGCAAGAACCACTGATTTTGTACATTACAAAGTCAGTGTTCTTGCGCAAATACTCGTGGCCAATGTAGACAGGCAGCAAGATTTTGTGCAAAGCGGCCACTCTCTCCCAGGGATGTTTTAACTCATTACAAGTGCCCTGCCACAGGTTCAAAACCTCTAAACTAAAAATGTGTGCTTTAGTATCTGGGAAGCTGTGTAGGAATGATAAACTGGAATGAATGTAAATTCTCTGGCCCTTGCTTTATGGTCTGTGAATTCAAAAGCATTCTCATTATGATCTGCCCATAGAACCACTTTGTGCTAGACATATGATTTGTTAGATACAGTATTATTAGTAGTAGCTTGTTTAATTCAGATGTTTTGTAGATTTCCCTTCCTCTCCAATCCTTATGCTCTTGCATCCAGTCTTTTACATCACCCTTTGCTCCCTGCTTGAATTCTTTTAAAATATGTTTTAATAACTTGGATCTTTAATACTCATCTGTATTAAACAGAATGCATTTCCTTGAACCATTGTGCATACGTGCTGTAGCTTGAACTGTCATGCAGTCAAATGATTTCAGTGATTCTTTCTGCAAATGAGCGTGCATGTTTTTCTTTTTCTTTTTCTTTTTAATTTGCTTGTATACTTATTACTTGTTACACTATAAAATAAGTAAATGTCACATGCCCTATATTGTGTTTCCCCAGGCTTGGATATATTAAGCCAATTTACATTTTGTGCTAGTCTGCTTGAGGGTGTAAACATTCCCATTAGTTGCTACAGGACTTGATTGACTAATTGCAACAGAAACATGTTCATGCTAATTGTGCAGTGCTGAAGTATATCAAAATATTTTTACACAATTATTGACCCATTATACATCACTATTATCCCAACATTGTTTGTTTTACCTGTTCTATTATAATAGTCTAGCGATATCAGGACAGATTCATTCCCGATATAATTACAATTGAGCTGAAAAAATTATAATATTGTTTTCTCAGAGGGTAACCATGTTAATTGTATTTGTAAAAACAGTGAATAGTCCTGTGGCACCTTACAAATTTAGGGTATGTCTACGCTTGCACCCTAGTTCGAACTACGGATGCAAATGTAGGCAACCGAAATTGCTAATGAAGTGGGGATTTAAATATCCCACACTTCATTAGCATAATCTCACCCGCGTGCTATTCTGATTGCCAGTTGATGTGAACCAGGAAGTGCTCTCTGGGCTGCGTTAGTTCGAATCAAACCCCTTGGTTAGAACTAACATTACTCCTTATGTTTTGAGGAGTAACGTTAGTTCGAATCAAGGGGTTTGATTTGAACTAACATGGCCCGGAGCGCACTTCCTGGTTCGAATCAGCTGGTGATCGGAATAGTGCGCGGGCGAGTTTATGCTAATGAAGGGTGGGATATTTAAATCCCCGCTTCATTAGCAATTTTGGTCGCCTAAATTTTCATCCCTAGTTTGAACTAGGGTGCAAGTGTAGACGTACCCTAACAGATTTATTTGGGCATTAGCTTTCATGGGTAAAAATCACTTTGTCAGATGCATCTGGAACCACCTGAGATATATCTGATGAAGTGGGTTTCACCCACAAAACTTATGCTCAAATAATTTGATAGTTTTTAATGTGCCATAGGACTCCTTAGTGTTTTTATAACATTATTAATTGTTATTATTTACTAAGATTTAGAGCTGCATTTATAGCAGTCTGTTTAAGTAAACATTCATGACAAGCCATCACTGTGGTAACCACTGTGGTTTTATATATGAAAGTAATGAGACTGCTGATGACAGTCTTACAAAAGAATGTATGTACCCTCTTCATCCATTTTCAATATGGGCATATCAAAATGCTTCACTAAGACAGAGACAGTAACATTATTCATATTTTAAGTCTAGATACAAAAAAACACTCTAGGCAATGATAATTAAGCATGTGCTTGCAGTTAAAATATATTTAGTTCCAGTGGTATTCTGTACTTTAAGTACTTGGACTGAAATCTTTACTCCAAAAGCCAGTTTATTCCAGTGCTGGTGGAGTTTTTTATTATTATTATTTCTTGTGTTTTTAAACAGCTTGAAAGGAAGTCTCTGTCTTTTCCATGAACAGAAGTTGGTTCAATTAAATGTATCATCTCACCCATCTTGTCTTCTAACATTATGGGGAAAACACTACTATAACAAAAACACTGCAAGTTTTCTATATATACATATAATTAGTTTCTAATTTTTGTTTCTGTCTCTGACTCCCCTTTCCAGTTCATTTTGCTCAGAGTTTTCTTCTGCTTTCTCATCTGCATCCTATTGTGCTGACGGTATGTTGAACATCTATTCAGAGTATGAAATAAACTCACTGATAAGTGTCTGATGACAATGACAATGAAATATATCTAGTCTGAGAGTATTTTTTTCAAATTCAACATATAAAATCTTTCTTCCAAAGACTCACTATTCTCTCTCTCTCACTCTCTGTCTCTTGACACTTTACAATTTATTTGTAATTTATGAAAAGGGACTTTAGAGTGTAATAGGGGGAACAGACTGTATCTAAATGTTCTTTCAGGTATATGGATCAGCCTGAAAGTTTAAAACTTAAAATGTGGGTTAGAAAGGAAATAATAATTTAAACTGAATAGCAGATTTTGCTGCTCCTTCACCATATTATTTACTTATTCAGTCATAAATAAGCTACTTTATGATACCATTCATGTTGCAAAATTAAGCAACAGAAAGTAAAGAAATGCCAACTAGAACGCTGGCTAACAAAACATAACACTAGGTTTATCATTGCATTCATCATATTACAGTCTTCAATACCCTGATTGCATACTGTTATTTTCTATAGGTTTCCTATCTCATTTAGCACTCTACTTAAATATCACATTCACAAAGACATTAAATTGGCATTATGTGTCTTCATTTTGCAACCTTGGGGTCAGATTTGCCACCCTTTAATCACACTGAATGTTTACTTTGTGAACATTTCCACTGAAACCAGGGGGCTATTTGCAAAGCAAGGTAATATGCCTCATGAATTGGGGATGAATAACCTGGCCCTTTACATTTGGAGGATTATATGTCTATTGGAGCAGCAATACAAATTGAGGCTAAGAGAGTCACAAAACAATAATGAATTTTCAGGGACTATCTGCCTGCCTGCCTGTCTCCCATAATAGGAGTCTAGCTGCTGTCCTCTCCAAAAAAGTAACTACCACCCACTACAGGAAAAAATCAGGAAAACTCTATATAGGAGTACAGGAGCCCCTTCCAGAGAACTAGCTGCATAGAACAATTGTGTACAGTAGCTCTGTGATGGGGTGGACTTGGCCCCGATATCCCTGCTGGAGGCCTTTCTACACCCTGCCCAGCAACAGGAGCAGAAGAGAGGTCTTCCAAGCAGAATAGAGTGGCAGCCTCTGCTTCAGCCAATCAGGGTGCAGTAGGCTGATATAAAAAAAGCTGCTGGGCCAGGGCCTGCCAGTTCCTTCATGGTGCTTGATCCAGGCAGACCTAAGGGCTGACTGGGAGAACAGCAGGACTCTGGACAGCTCTGAGTAGGAGCTGGACTTCATACCTGGTCAGAACCAAGTCCCATGGCTGAAGACTAGCTGGTAAGCCAACAGCAACCCTTGAAGAACCTGGACAGGGAGGACTTGACCACAAGGCCCAAGAGAAATGACAAGACAGAGAAGCTTCCTGGGGAAGTGGCCCAGGGAATGTCACAGCACCCAACCTCTTTGAGACTCAGGAGGTAACTGCTACTTATAGGGTCCCTGGGCTGGGACCCAGAGGAGTGGGGTGGGCCTGGGTCTCCCCCCAGCAGCCACAACTGGGGGATAAGAAGAAGCCTGGTCCCAAGCTACATACCAGACACTTCCTCTCCCCCAGACAGCCAGGTAGAGCGACTACAAGACTCCCCTGGGCTGCTGAGGGGTGCTAACAATAGGTATGGAGCCCTAACATGCTCTTAGATAGAAAATTGATAGAGAGAGTCAGACTCTTCTTTATCCTCTATTGTAGAGCCAATGACCATGATCATTCACAGGATGGATTGAACCTGGGACCTTAGGGGCTAAAGCCATGTGTCTCTACTGCATGAGCTAAAAGCCAACCGGCATTCAGCTAAGGCTATAAAGAAGACTTCACTCTTCTTCCTCATTGTTGTTATACTGAGTTATACTATGATTGAAGAAGATCAAAGTCCCATGAATGACTGTCTCTTCCAGTCAGGAAGACTGAGTGGAACATTTCTGAACAAAATGTTTTCAGAAGCACTAGGAAAGATTTCAAAGCTTTACAAGCAGTAAATTGGGATTACAGTATAAGATGTTGCCTGATTTTTATCAAATGTTATGAATTAACTCCAAAATTGCAATCAGGCATACTAATTTTTCAAAAAAATTTATACCCATTTCCCAAGGTTACTATAACAAAAATGCTTAAGCAATAACCCAAGTATCAGCAACTTCCACTCTCTAGAGGAAATATGTTACATAATATGGAGGAAGGGAAATGAGAGTATTAGATGTGGGTGATAGTGGTTACGCAAACAGCCAATACACAAGGGCCAAATCCCATGGTATCACAGGGCAATGGCCAAGTTATGCACCTTCTCTCAGACTTTTCAGTTGCTAGTAGAAGAGATGCTGATATGTGGATTTGAAGGCCCACAAGCATATGCTGGAGCTAAAAAGTCTGTCTCTCCTCCCTCCTGGGTAAAGTCAGACTTCACTGCAGTAAAGTGTCTCTGAACTTTTCTGTTTATAGAAAGCACGCACAAAAAATTGTTTGGATACTAAGAATGCAATGTGTAGGGCCCTCCCAAATTCATAGTCTACTATGGCAAGTTTCACGACCATCGGATTTGAAAATTGGCAAATTTTATATTTTCAGCTATTTAAACTACAATTTCATAGCATTGTAACCATGATACACACACACACACACACACACACACACACACACACAAAATCTTCTTTTGAATTTGTAACAAACCTGTTATAGGGACTCATGGGATTGCCACCCTCACTTCTGTGTTGCCATCAGAGCTGGACTCAAGGCAGCAACTATAGAGCTTCCTGCAACTACAGGAGGTTCCAAGAGGTAGAAGTGGGTCTGATCTCCCCTGTGCTACTAGTCCTTGCCAGTGTGGGAGGGACAATACTTGGCATCTCTTTGCACAGATGCAGAAAAAGCTGCACTTCTGCTCCACATTCAGCTGCAGGAATCCAGGCTGCTGCCCAGTCCCAGTCAGCATCCAGAGGGAGGCAACTGTAGATTGATCTGTCTGGTTTCTCCTCACTCCCAGTAGCTAAGCAGGAGACGGACAAATCCTGTCGCTCCACTGCCCATTCACAGCTAGCAAGCCCCCTTAAATGGGACCATTCCAGTAGCATAGGGAAGATACAATCCAATTCCACAAGTCTCTCCTCTGCAGGAATTTCAGGGTATGCCTACACTACAGTGTTTTGTTGGAAAAACTGATGTTTTTCCGACAAAACTTGAGGAACGTCCACAGTGCAATTGCATTCTTCCACAAGAAAATTGAAAGAACAGAAGGTTTTTTCCAGCATTGGTAATCCTCATTCTTTGAGGAAGAAACCTTTCTGCAAAAGAGCTCTTTCACAAAAAGGCAAGTGTGGATGGGGAAGAGGGAGTTCTTTTGGAAGAAAAGGAAAAAGCACAGGTGCCCTAGTGGCCATTCTGTCCATAGCAATCACAGCTTATATGTGAGAGAGCATCCATTCAGTCAGATTGCTTTTTCGATGCACTTTTGCAGTGTGGATGCTCTCTTTCAGAAGTTTTTTTTGGTAGAACTTTTCCAAAAAAAGCTTCTTCTGAAAGAAGCCTGTAGTCTAGACATAGCCTCAGGCTGCTGCCCAGTCCCATACAGTGGCCCACTGCGGGAAGAGGAACCTGGAGGTAGATCGTCTGGGCTCTCACTCCCACCACCAAAGCAGTTTGCAGGGGAGGGACAAGTCCTGTCCTTCTCCTGCCCAGTCGTAGCTAGGAAACTCTCTTTGATAGTACCAGAGGGGTAGCCGTGTTAGTCTGAATCTGCAAAAGCAACGAGGAGTCCTGTGGCACCTTATAGACTAACATATTTATTGGAACATAAGCTTTCATGGGCAAAGACCCACTTCATCGGATGCATGTAGTGGAAATTCCAGAGGCAGGTATAAGTATACAGGCATAAGAAAAGAGTACCAATCAAGGGTAAGGCTAGAGATAACGAGGTCAATTCAGTCAGGGAGGATGAAGCCCACTTCTAGCAGCTGATGTGGAGGTGTGAATACCAAGAGAGGAGAAGCTGCTTTTGTAGTTGGCTAGCCATTCACAGTCTTCGTTTAATCCTAAAATGATGGTGTCAAATTTTCAGATGAACTGTAGCTCAGCAGTTTCTCTTTCAAGTCTGTTCTTGAAATTTTTTGTTCCTTCTTGATAGAGTGCTCCTAGGAACAAGGAGACATCAAATTTCACTGGGAAGGACTTACTTCATGGTGTGTGAAGCATTTACTAAGGAAGGGCCTTAGTAAAGTATTTATAAGGAAAATAAAAATGTATCAGAAAACCTCTATTTCATGTACCTGGCAAACCCCCAGCATTTGATTTACTTTTTCAAACTATTAGTATATTCTTGCCAACTACTCTCTTTAATACGTTTCTTTTCAAAGCTTCTCTCTAACTATTCAACAAAACATCCTATTGATGGACTGGGAGTTGAAAAAGATGGCAAACACTTCTTACAAATTTAAAATATACAACAAAGCAACCTGTAGTGATAGATTTGCATAATTCATTCTTTCAGGGCATAATTTCATTCTGCCTTCACTTAAATATTTGTTTTCTATTTTAATATACTCACTATAAGAACATAAGAATGGCCATACTGGGTCAGACCAAAGGTCCACCCAGCCCAGTACCCTGTCTGCCAACTGATCAATGCCAGGTGTCCCCAGAGGGAGTGAATTGAACAGGTAATGATCAATCAATCTCTCTCCTGCCATCCATCTCCACCCTCTGACAAACAGAGGCTAGGGACACCATTCTTTACCCATACTGGCTAATAGCCATTTATGGACTTAAGCTCCATGAATTTATCTAGTTCTCTTTTAAATCCTGTTATAGTCCTACCTTCACAACCTCCCCAGACAAGGAGTTCCTGTGTGAAGAACTTCCTTTTATTTGTTTTAAACCTGCTGCCCATTAGTTTCATTTAGCGGCCCCTAATTCTTATATTACAGGAACAAGTAAATATTTTTTCCTTATTCACTTTCTCCACACAGCTCATGATTTTATAGACCTCTATGATATCCCCCCTTAGTCTCCTCTTTTCCAAGCTAAAACTCCCAGTCTCTTTAATCTTTCCTCATATGGGACCCATTCCAAACCCCTAATCATTTTAGTTGCCCTTCTCTGAACCTTTTCTAATCCCAGTATATCTTTTTTGAGATGAGACCACATCTGTACACAGTATTCAAGATGTGGGCGTACCATAGTTTTATACAGGGGCAGATATTCTGTGTCTTATTGACCACCGCTGTACACTGTGTGGAAGTTTTCATAGAACTATCCACTATAACTCCAAGATCTCTTTCCTGATTTGTCATAGCCAAATTAGCCCCCATCATACTGTATGTATAGTTGGGGTTATTTTTCCCGATGTGCATTACTTTACACTTATCCATATTAAATTTTATTTGTCATTTAGTTGCCCAATCGCTCAGTTTGGTGAGATCTTTTTGGAGTCTCTCACAGTCTGCTTCTGTCTTGATTATCCTAAACAGTTTGGTATCATCCACAAACTTTACCACCTCACTGCTTACCCCTTTCTCTAGATCATTTATGAATAAGTTGAAAATGATTGGTCCCAGGACTGACCCTTGGGGGGGCACCACTAGTTACCCCTCTCCATTCTGAAAATTTACCCATTTATTCCTACCCTCTGTTTCCTGTCTTTTAACCAGTTTCATAGATTCATAGACTTTAAGGTCAGAAGGGACCATTATGATCATCTAGTCTGACTCCCTGCACAGTGCAGGCCACAGAATCTCACCCACCCCTCTTAGAATAATCCTCTCACCTATATCAAAGATATTGAAGCATTCAAATACTTTGAAGGACTCAACATGCAGAGAGTCCTTCAGCTGTAATCTGTGCCCAATGCTACAGAGGAAGGCGAAAAACCTCCAGGGTCTCTGCCAATCTACCCTGGAGGAAAATTCCTTCCTGACCCCAAATATGGCGATCAGCTAAACCCTGAGCATGTGGGCGAGACTCACCAGCCAGACACCCAGAAAGTTCCCTATAGCAACTCTTATCATCCCTCCATTGACCTATTTCCAACTGATAATGAATGGTCAATTAGTTACCAAGATCATGTTATTTCATCCAACCATCCCCTTATAGAATCATAGAACTGGAAGAGACCCCAGAAGGTCGTCAAGTCCAGCCCCCCGCTCTAGGCAGGACCAATCCCATCTAAATCAACCCGGCCAGGGCTTTGTCAAGCCGAGACTTAAATACCTCTAGGGATGGAGACTCCACTGCTTCCCTAGATAACCCATTCCAATGCTTCACTACCCTTCTAGTAAAATAGTTTTTCCTAATATCCAATCTGGACCTCTCCCACCAGTTCTCTATCTATGAAAGGATCTTCCCTCTGATCCCATGAAAACTTAATTGACATAAGAGCTTTTGGTGAGGGACCTTGTCAAAAGCTTTCTCAATTTGTTTCCCAAACAGAAAGCTCAAATACTGGACTGTCTGGTTCAAAACTGGACACCTGGCAACCCTAGTGGGGCAGTCCAGAAGTGGGGGAGGGGGATGAGGAACTCCCACTGGTATTCCATGGGCCCAGGTTCAGGGTGGACAGATGGTTGTGCAAACCTCCCACTGGTGCTCCCAGGCCCAGCCTGCATTATGTGTGTGTGTGTGGGGGGGGGGGGAAGAATGGGGTGCTGTGCAGGCCTCCTGCTGGCACTCTGTGGGCCTGACCTGGGGGGAGGGGAGGAAAAGGGGATGTGCAGGCCAGCCAGCCAAGGTTATATTGAGTGACCTGGTGGTACTGGAGGGTTGGGCCATGGCTTCTGCAGTGGGGGCCAGAGCTGTGCTGCCTAGTGACAGCAGTGCTACTGGGGGTGGCCATAATAGGGCAGCTGGCAGGGCTTTCTCCCTCCCTCCTAGTCTGGTGCTGAGGACAATGGTTGGGAAAGTGGGACTTGGGGTAAGAGATCACTTACCTGGGCTTGTGGCAGGCAAGATGGTGAGCCCCGTCCCCAACTGACCAGTCTGCATTATAGCTGTCCCCTGTGTTCGCTGCTCCCAGTGGTGACTAAGTGTTATATGTCTCCACTCAGGTCCCTCCCTTACCTTGTTATGAAAAACAATTGAATTCTAGGCACATCCTGTTTTCCTAGCACAACCAAGCCCTGACCTTGATTTAATTTAGGATAAGAGCAAATTTGAGGGCCCTAGCTCTTCCCATTTAGGAGGGTTTCTTGAACAGATTTGCAGACAGACAGATGCACAAACCTCTAAAATATAGATAGAATATCCCAAATCAGGAAATCTCAACTTGATGGGTCATTACTACTTTTTCAGTATAGTTAATTAGGTCCTCACTGGGTTGTGGTGCTAAGGGGGATGCACGGTTGAGAATCATTAGGTTAGATTGTGACACAATCCTTTCAGAGGTGATGAAGTTGTGTACTGACCAAAGATGCTCTTGGCTGTACTCTGCCTTACAGCAGAGGGATTCACAAACTGCTAAAAACTCTTAAAGGGAACAGCATACTGCAGCTATGCAGCACACAGTGGTGCTTGGAGTCATAATTCCATCTATTCTCAGAGTTCTGGAGCCCTTTTCAGAGCGTCATGAGCTTCCAGACAAAGGGAAGTAGCTAGGAAGCAGCCCCTGAGCACCCCAGCTCCACTCCTTATCAGTCCTGTGGATCATATAAAGGGTCCTTTACACACTTGCTGAGTCCTTAATATCTCCTCTTTCCCCTTTACTGCAGAGCAGATTTAAAACCTCTCTTGTCTAGAGTTACACAAGCTAAATTAGATTTCATGGCAACTCAGCAGAAAAAGACAAATATTTGATCAATAGATCTTTTACATAATTGTATCAAAAGAACAAAATGTTTGAATGGAAACCAGGCATGTTGTTTAACAATTGCTTTCTGCAGACAGGATAATCAAAGGTCTGGGTCAGCATAGGGAAGAGGGTTTGGTTTGGAATAAGTTTCGAGCAACTGAGTCTTGAAGAAATAATCATTTCTGGGTATATGTCTTGAGATGTAATAATCAGCCTGATAGTCATACTGTATTAAGCTAACTCAGTCTACTTGAGAGTGAATGGAAACATGCAAAGTTCAGTAAAGATTCTCATTCTTTACAAAGCTTTTCACAATAAAATTCATTCATAATTCTGATACCAAACAGCAGGACAGTATCATTTATGAATCTTTAGAGTCTAAATTCAGATGGTTACACAATACCAAAAGCATATGAGCAACTAATTTGTATCTCAAAGATTCTGATAATTTTATATAAAATAAGAATATAGGTAACCTAACATGTCAATAGGAAAATAATCCCATTTCACATGTCTATGGCTCATGTTAACTTAAGCCTCATCTCATTTCCTATTAAACAACTTTTACCCGTGCAAACTTCTATAGTTACCTTTAGACAGAGATCAAGCATGGGAAATTCTAAACCAGTGTTTCTTAAATTTTTTGAGACCATGGAACACCAAACAATAACATTTTTTTATGTGGAATACCTATGAACATTTTCTTTAAAAAAATTGTTGTCAGACAAAAAAAAAAGACAAAAACAAAGAAGTAACAAACACAAGAAGTTGTGGCACACCTGAGAGTTGTTCATGGAACACCAGTGTTCTCTGGAACATAGTTTAAGAAACACTGTTCTAAACCAAAAAGTTTTAGAAAGGCATGAGTTGCTGAAAATAAAGGATCAGAATGGAAATCATTAGCTTACCTTTATAATGTATAAGTTTCACCAGTAACTTCTCTCATCCACAGCACAAACTTTCAAAATTAGATGTGCATAATTAGGTCATAACCGTGTCTCAAATTAATATAACCCATCCTGTTCCTCGTAAATAGTATGTCCTTTATTTTAGATGCCTTCTTTCGAAGTAGACAGAATAGCAAATGTTTAAACACAATATAACAAAATATGGAACAAAAAATTATAAGGACGACAAAAACCAAATGCTTGAGATACTGTGTATGCTCTAGCCAAACTTTTCACTTCAAATCAGAAAGCGAACTATGGAAAAAAACAATACTTGAACTTTGTGGAAAACCATGGGATGTGATCATTTTTTAACTCTGACTCGCAATGGAATTGGTGAGGCAATTCTAATTTTGAGTTTTAACCATTGCTGATTGAAAATTTTCTATGGAAACTTTTTTATGGAAAATTGGGTTCAACTAAATGGAACTTTCTACAGACATTTTCTGTGGAAAGTTCCAAATGTTTACTTTTCATAAACACCCAAGCCATATTTTGTTCTATTTTTAACCCTGAAAATAATTTTCTCTGCACATTTCCCCCCACCTGGCTATTTTTCTGATAATCTCAATTCCAGCTATTTTTTTTTTACTGTCATTTTGGGAGTTTAAGAGCTTACAGTTCTCTTACTTTATACTTTTTTATATAGTGCTTTTCATCTGTATATCTCAAAACACTTTTTAGAGGATGTCAAGATTATTACCTCTACTTCACAGATGGGGAAACTGATGGACAAAGAAGTAAATTTGCCTAAAGTCACCCAGCAGCCTAGAGGCCAACTTGGGAATAAAACCCAAAGCCCCTGAGTTCTAGTCTAGTACTGTATCTACATCAATAATGACTAGTATCTGAACATCCTATTTCTTTTCCACTGTTGCAATGTTTCACTCTTCTCAAAACTGGTTAGGGTTACTTACAATATGCTGATATAAGAACACTTAAGCAGGATAGAATTAAAAATGTCTTAGGAATAAGGCGTTGCATTGCTGATGATAAAGGATCCTCTTGTGATCCTTTTTTCAGTTGCAACTTTTATTGACATCAATGGGTCAGTGTTTTTGTAAGCACTGAAAGGAAAGCATAATTCTACAAAATGCAGACACAATTTTATGATGAGACTTTTTTGCCAAATTTTTCCAAAATTAGGAAAAATATTTCTTAAAGAAAATTTAGAAACATCATTCAGCAATGTATTTATTCACTAGAGATCTGATAATGGACCCAATCACTTTGAAAGAAATTTTGGCAGCCTAAAATCTTGGACAGTATGTGAGGAAAGAAGGGGGGGGGGAATGATTCCATAAGAGCCTTGTATCCAGGAAAGACAATTAAGGCAAGCCTTTGTCATATCTGCCAGGAAAAACCAAGTCTGTAATTTAACTTGACACTGTGATATATTATACCCTGTAGGCCACCCCTATGTTTAACCTTTTTAAATACTGTGTTAAAAATGCTAAAGCACATTTCTTATTATATAGCTATATTAATCTTACATTTCATCCAAATGGTCTCATTGGCAACCTGTCTTATAAAATTTATATGAAATTATATGTGGCTAAGAAATAGCTGCTTGAAAAATTTGGACTTTTTTATAAGCAGTCAAACTATGTTTAGTCTACTATTGAAGTAATTTCTGTGGAGGTATATTTTTTTTGTGTGATCATGAGATACTAATGTTGATTCTGCTATCAAAAACCCTAATTAAATGGAGTAACACAATATATTTAATTCTTAAAATACTATGAGGTAATTATATTAACATATAAGGAACTGAATTTGCAAATCTAAATTGGCCAATATCATCTTTTTGCTAAAAGTTGTTAGTTCTACTTCTGTAGATGTGGAGGACAGTTACAATGGAATTATACAATTCCCTTAGGCTGTCCATTCAGTCTCTTTTGACACCAGGGCAAGCTGGAATTGGTGATAAATGGTCACTAACACCAAAAATTACAAAATATTCAAATGACTTCCAGTCCCAAATGACTAGTCACTTACCATAAAACAATTGATATCCTAGATCTTACACCAAAACAATGCCTGTAACCATTCCTGTAATAAACTATATTAAGGTTTATTAACTGGGGAAAAGAGTTGTTTATAGGCTAAAACAAGCAAATATATACACCAATATGACTTACTATCTGGGGGTATGTCTACACTACCCCGCTAGTTCGAACTAGCGGGGTAATGTATGCATACCGCACCTGCTAATGAAGCCCGGGATTTGAATTTCCCGGGCTTCATTAGCATAAGCGGGGAGCCGCCATTTTTAAATCCCCGCTGCTTCGAACCCCGTGTAGCGCGGCTACACGGGGCTCGAACTAGGTAGTTCGGACTAGGGTGCCTATTCCGAACTACCGGTACTCCTCGAGGAGTTTCACGAGGAGTAACGGTAGTTCGGAATAGGACCCTAGTCCGAACTACCTAGTTCGAGCCCCGTGTAGCCGCGCTACACGGGGTTCGAAGCAGCGGGGATTTAAAAATGGCGGCTCCCCGCTTATGCTAATGAAGCCCGGGAAATTCAAATCCCGGGCTTCATTAGCAAGTGCGGTATGCATACATTACCCTCCTAGTTCGAACTAGGAGGGTAGTCTAGACATACCCTATTATTCCTAAAGGCAACAGAGATGTACTCTACTCCATCCATTTAAAATGTCTTTCAGGTCAAAACCAGCTTGACCCAAGGACTCTCTAATTTAGTTCAGTGTCTATGATCCTATGAGAGTTCAAATAGCAAAGATACATTTTTGTGACCCTGCTGTAGCTTTTCCACATAGTTATGCATATAGCATTTCCAAGGTATGAGACGGTCATTCACCAATCTTTTGTACCCTGATGATCCTTAATAGCCCAATGTGGTGGGAATATGCCCCACACTGGAAGAAAAGGATGTTAAAGGACCCCAGAGAGGATGTGCAGGAGCCATCCAATTAGCCAAATGCTAGAAGGTTTAGTAAGACAGGCAATCTGACCCAGGTTGGGCCATATACGAGGGCTACTAAACAGAGAAGCTTCAGTCACTCCCTGGAGTTTGAAGATGAAGGACTGGATGCCCTGAAGGAGCAAGAGGAGACAGACCCATAGACAGAGCAGTACTGGGCAGGGTCAGGGGAGAGTGAATGACCTACTGACTGACCATTGCCAGACTGAGGCCCTGATACAAGTGTGGGAAAGATACTGGGTCTCCAGAGAAATGGTCCAGGGAAAGAGACAGAAGGGTTTGGAGGTAGCACAGCATGTGACTGCTACATTATTCACATAGCTGGAGTTGGATACCTTAGGTCAACTTACTGTGGTAGTATAGATGTAACCTATATTACAACACTCATGATAACATACAACTTCCCCTTTTGGTTTTGACCTACTATAACCACTGCTTAACAGGCACTTTAATAAAAACATGTTGGGGAAGAAACATGTGTTGATATTCCATGTGGCTTTTCACAGAATTAAAGGTGCACCCTAGTGTGACGGACCAGGCCGGGTCTGGGCACAGCTGAGGGCATCCGCTCAGGGTGAATTGCTCAAATTCGGGGCTCCTTACAACCCCCAGACTGGAGACCTTCCCAAATAGGCCACAAACCATTCCCAGAGTTCTTCAGCTGCCTGCCTGAAGCCTCACAAGCAAAACCCCTCCGACATCCCAGCAATATTCGTGCCCCAGATAGCCCCGGGCCTCATACACAGGTGAGGGGTTCTAGAGCCCAATCTCACCTACCCCAAACAATTTCTGTCTAGTTCCAAGAAACCAGCCATAGATCCCTGGTCAATTTACCCTCTGGACCTTACCCACAAATCACGCTGAGCCAATCCTTTAGCATCTAACATCTAAAGGTTTATTGCTACAAGAAAGAAAAGCATGAGAGCAAGGTTGCTAGAGAATCATCATTACATCTCCCAGTTCTCGATGCAGGCTCTAGCAGAGATGTTATAACTACTGGCTTAAAAGTCCTTGTTGCACGTCCTAGGTTAGGATGGGTCCACAGTTCTTTCCAGCTCTTTGATCCCTGCACTGCTGCCTCTGGGATGAAGGGCTGATCTGAGTACAAGATGGAGACGGCCACATGAAAAATTTATACCTCCTTCCTGGTCTCTTCTTGGCTGCAGCAGGTCACCTGGCCAGCAGCCTATCCCTGTGTTCCCTGCTGGTAGCCCTTAGGTGTCATTCCTCATTCCCGAGGTGTGTCCTTGGCCCACTGAGTGCTATTGTTCCACAGAGCCTCGCTAATTAGCATGTCCATAGGACGAGCTCTCCCATTGCTCAACCACACACAGATAAATATTTAATACTCACACAAAATACATACTTATAACTTCACACACAGACATTATACATTTACATGAATAGCATATATAAAATTAGCAGACAATAAGCTTCTATTCAACATCTCGCATGGCCCCCTTTATACTACTTTTGGGATCAACAACCCCCCCATGGGTGCAGCAGTGACCCGGCTGCTCCCCTCACAATCCAATAACGTGACACCTAGTAATTTGTTTTACAAGTTATGGAAAGGCAACAGGTATCTTAATCTCTCTCTGCAGAAAAACAATGTAATAGAGCCCAAAATTGCTGCTGACTAGCATCTACTCTGTACAGCATCTACTCTGTGCTTTACTTCGTCCAGGACCTGACTAGTCCCAAATGAGAGAATTTCCCAGACCAGTCTCCTGCTACCAGCTCCCAAGGCTGTCCCATCTGGCACCCTGCTTTGCCTCTACTCCCCTCCCTGCAACCTCGCTGGGGTGTTTGCCCAGCTGCTGCTGGCTCCCTGAGCAGCAGAGGCTCTGACTCCTGATGTGGAACTCCAGATCCATGTGTCCAGGAGGCAGCTGCAGGGCTTTAACTCCAGCCCCATGCTCCCGGGGGCTGCTGCAGTGCCTCAGCTCTGCACTCCAAGGAACTACTGTAGGGCTCTGGCCCCGGCCCTGTGCTCCAAGACGCTGTTTGAGGACTCTGGTCCCTCGCTGCCCAGGGGCTCCAACCTCAGCCCTGAGTTCCCAGGAGCTGCCACTGGGCACCAGGGCTGCTGCGGTGCTCCAGCCCAGCATTGACCTGTGCTGCTGGGGGACTCCAGCATGGCGTTGTGCCACGCTGATCCAGTCTGATGCAGAACTGTGACCCCAGTTTTGTGCTATTCCCAGGCTTTCTGGTCCAGGAGCATCTATGGTCCTGATGATGGATGATGTTGGACCAGAGTGCCATTTTTCGGAGGTACAACCTGTACTTTTAACTATGCGAAAGTTTTACTTCCAAATAAAAGACTGTGGAAACCAAAATGGATTGGCCACTGCCTTCCATCTTTTGTAGTCATTTATACCTGTGATAAATGGGTGTAAAATGCTCTGATTCTCATTTAGAAGCATTTGACACCCATTTTGCATAGGTGTGAGGTAATTAAGTTACAAATGTCTATTACTGATACTTTTAATAATAGCACATTTACATAATCTTGCTATGTATTCAAATGTTGTTAAAGTTCGTAAAATCCAGGATATTTTCTCATACTCTAATCTTCAAAACATGCAGAAACAGAGACCAGTGAAGACAAATGCACATAAAATTAAAAGCCAAACCATCAGATCCACGATCATGCTATAAACACTTGAGAAGGGGACAGATTTCACTTTCATTTTGTGTCTCATTTAGCAGCAGCAATGATGGGTACACTTTATTGCAGAGACAGAAGGAACAGCAGGGAAGTTGCAAGAAAAGTAAAATAAAAGCAACAATTGACAAATAATTGGAAATTGATGCCCACCTTTAAAATAATGAGCCATTAACCATCACAAGACAGCAGCTGAACAAATCAGCTCATGGATCATCTCTCTTGCTACACAAATGAACATGAAGATGAGTCAAGTGACAATAACACAAGCAACCTGAAGAAAGCTAATTGTTGTATTGCACTTAATTTAAATGGCATGACAAGCAAAGCAAACAGTGGCAAACAAGGAGGATGAAGTGATAATTACAGGAAAATCTTACACACTCTTCTAAACAGAATAGGAGCAAATTAAAAGAAAACAACTGGAAAACAAGTGAAATAAATTAAACAAAGGAAGGAGACATTTTAACACATTTATTGCAGATTTTATGCCAAAGGCAGTCAGACTAGCAATACAATGGAGACCAGAATGACCCAATTCTATAGTCCTTATGCAAGACAAACTCCCAGGGTAATGGGAGTTTTGCTTTCATGTGAGATTCAAGATAGGGCTATAAGTGGCAGAAATTCCACTCTTGATTCAGGTGACATGCAAGATAAAGAGGAAAAAAAAGATACTGAATAAGTCCATATGGGGGGGAGGGGGAGTAGGGAGGGAGAATACTGTGTGTTAACTGAACTGGTACAACCCAAATCAATGTGCTTTCTGAAAGTGAAGGCCTGTCATGATTCAATACATCAGTGCTAAAACTGTTAGAATCCCAGCTTCTTGTATTAGTGAAGCCTTGATGGTATAATTACCTACCTCTTTGGGGTTGTGGATATTTGCAATGTGCTTATTGAGAGTATGCCTGCAGGTAGGAAAGCTGCTGTGGAAAGAGTGACTCGTCCTGCTGACAATAAATCCATTTGGGTGTGGGAGGGTTGTTTTGTTTTTGTTTTTTAGCGGGGAGGTACTTTTGTATTTTTAGTGGAGCCAGCAGTTTTTTCCACTCTGCTATATCTTAGAGCTGGCTGAGCCTGCAAAATGACACTCTACAAACACTGAGAAATGCTATACATATTTTTGCTGAAATGTAATAAGTACTATATTGCTGAATACATAGCATTTGTGCATGCTAAAAGGGAACTGCATAAGGGGAAAATGCTTTTGATTTTGCTGCTCTTTCACAAAGAGGCAAATGTATATATTTGGATTTACACACAATAAAAAGAGTCCCTATCTATTTGCTCCAGGCACACCTGACATAAAAGAAAGATATCAGAAGCTGATTTCCCTGTAACTGGAGTGCAGCAGTTCCATCCTATCTGACCCACAGCCAACAAACTAGACGAATTGAAGGTCAAACCCACTTTCACCTTCAATAATTCTCTCCCACCCCTTTCAAAATGTCTAGGGAAAAGAGGAGCTTTGTAGCATCCCCTAAAACTTATCAACTTGAGGCTGTTATGGCCCAAGGAGAAATGAATCCTTAATGTGCTAGCCCAGCCCCTGAGTTGGCCCCATAAAATATGTATTATTTTCTCTCATCTTTATATTAAAATATCAAGTCTGATTTCTTGAAGACTTAAAAGGGATGATGCCATCACAATAGATGCAAACCAGAGCTGCAGTTTTCCCAGTCCTTAACTTAGGTTAAAGAAGTAGAATTCTAGTGCTTTATTTTGCCCCTCCCTTGACCTAGGTGCCTGTGGTCATTGGTTGCACTCGAACACACAGAAGTGGGTTATAGCCACCCTGCCAATCTTCTGTCCCATTTCCTAAGCTACAGGTATAGTTGAGCCTCAGTGACCAAGGGTATGCCTACACTGCAATTAAAAACCAGCAGTTGACCTATGTTGGCTAAGGCTAAAGGGCTGTTTAACTGTGGTATACATATTTGGGCTCTAGGACCCTGCGAGGCAAAAAGATTCCAGAACGGGGCTGCAGTCTGAGCCTCAAAGTCTACAAAATGGCCTCTAACCCCAGTCCCTGGAAGCCCAAGTCAACTGGCACAAAACAGCCACAGGTTATTAACTGTAGTGTAAACATATCCCAAATGGCTTACAAAACAGATATAGGCTATGCAATCCTTCACCTCAAATTCATTGTTTCCTCTCTGACTCAGACTATTAAGATTAAAAATCTTTATCATGTTGTGGCCTCTCCAAAATCAGTTGGATATTTCTACTTCATAGCAGTCTGCCAACAAGAATACTGCAAGCAAATTTGCCAAGATTTATGACAGTCTTATAAAAAGACTAATAGGCCCCAAGTGTCACTGCTGCTAGGGGTTCTTCAATGTAACAAAATACATCAAGAGCGAGGAGGATTTAAATATAAGACTTCCTAAAAGAAGACACTGCTTCTGGAACCATTCTGACCCCCAGAGAAAACCACATGAAAGGGTAACTTACACATCCTGCTTTTTAGAATGTGCCTTTATATTTAGAACACATTAGTCCAGCCCACTTGTTGTAAGGACTCTTTGGTAATCAGTATTTGAAGTCATTAGTATGCATAAAAAGGTCATCTATAATTGTCTGAGAAGTAACAATTATATCAAGTTACTTCATTTATATATAACCTTTTGTTTCTTAGAAATGTACCCAACGAAGTGCGGACAGGCACAAAGACCAGTACACTACTTCTAACAGCAAAAACAGAGAATATCAGAAGGAGACTCAGTCTCCTATTCCATCTCTCCTTTTGAGTTAGCTGCAGCCATTTGTTATACTGTTTATCTGTTGTGGAAAACTTTATCCAGGTTGCTGAATGTACCTCTATAATTGGAACCTTCTGGATTCTGATAGTGAGAGATTTGACAGCTGGAAACACCTGCAGCTGAAATAGGTTGTTGAATGAATCTTAAGAATGAAGTGGGAATGTATGTGGCTTTGTAAACAGACCATTTCATTTCAATAATCTGATTGCTTTTTGTTATTTCATGTTTTTCCCAGATTTTGTTTCTAATCCACCTAAAGCAATTATAGTTAAACTAACTTTTAAGGCTGTGGAGGCTTACTGCATATTATATTTTTGAAATAGTAAGCAGGCCTTTTTACATGTGCAATGTTATATTTTTCTATGACATTGGAGATTTCTCACAATTTGCAATCAATATATCTTGCCTGGTCCTTGCCTTATGGAAAATCAGACTGACAAAGAAATATTGAGTAATTACACCAGGGTCAATGGTCAGTGGATGGCGCCTACTGTCTCAGGAGTTTCTGGGTTCCTTACTCTCCCATATAAATGACTCCTTCCCTCTGTGGTGATTTGAGAACTACCGATGATGTCATATAACTACCATTCCAAATGAACAGCTAACCTAAGAATATAGATTTGAAATGAAGTTGCACAGACTCTGCTTTCTTTGGCATTGGACAACATGCTGAGAAAATATTTGTACTTTGGAATAAAAAATAATTCTTGCTTGTGGCTGAGTCAACTGGGTTGGCCCTGAGCCATTGGGCCTCCTGGGGCTGTCAGGAAGTTATCTCATGGTAATATCACTATAGAATTGGTGTGGAAGGTGTTTATTGTCCAATGAAAACAAATAATACATTGTTCATATGTAACATTTGAACTATGTTAAGTAACAAAGAGACTTGGCAGCTTCTTATCTTATGTGGAGATCAGAGACCTGTAAAACCCTATTGTCTGGAATTCTTTTTAGCTGAACACAATGTATGACAAAGCAGATGCAAATCCAACTGTCCTTCATAATTAAGCTGCACAGGCATGACAAGGGCAAGCAGTTCAGGCTGGCAAGTTAGCTAAAGACAAACAAAGAATTATTGCAACCACAAATGAGCTGAATCCTGTGTAGGGTGAATACATTAAATGGAAGGGAGATTCTTAATGGAATCAGTGTACTGGCCAGCAGCTGTTGCCTATTGGGATCATCTCTTTGTCATTATTACTGTATAATATGTGTTGTCAAAATACTTGTTCTTTGCATCATTCCTCAGAAAGTATCTGTGCAGAGCTATAGGGCAATCAGTCCTGTTCCAGAAACAAAAGCCTGAAAATAATGTTTGTCTACTATTAGCCTACTGACTTGGCTTGCATGTTGTATCACTCCCCTATCCTCTTTCCATTTTGTGCGTTTGTGTGTTATCTTGTAAGTTTTCTTTAAAGATCAACTAACTTGCATTGTAAATTGAGATGATTTATTAAGATATTTACATAATGAATATATTTTGAAAATTAAGTGTTCAACCTTAGATTTTTCCAACCAATCAACTAGCACTAAAGAAAATGCTATTTTATGCAATTACATAAAGTAGACTTCATTCTTTAGCCCTTCCCCCTAGTCATTGATCAAGGAAATACCTACTAATTTCATAGAACATTCCTTGACAAGGATTAAATAAAACCAACTGCAGGAGAGAATTATTTAACTCCTTGTTAAATAACTCTTTCATAGTACTTTGACTTGGTTGCCTACTTGCTTTCAAATTTGCAGTGTATGTGTTCTTCTCTTTATTTTTCAAGGATGAATTTTCAAAAGCAACCAGTATTGGCCTACTGCTGTTCCCATTACACTCTATTTCCATTTTCCTTTAATGAGAGCAGAATTAGATCAGGAGTGCTTTCATGGAAATATATTTTAAGGGTAATGACTAATAACACATTTATTTTATCTGAAAAATTTGTTAATCTTTTCCCCTTATGTTTTTCATATTGCATACTGCATAATTCCCAAACCTTCATGTTATCCCCTCTGGCTTAGGCTCTTTCTTTTGTAACATCCATCTTGAAAAACTATTATTGGAAAAACTAGCTTCTGTTTGCAGAAACTGAGCATGAGAAATGGGATGGATCATCTGATGATTACCTGTTCTGCTCTTTCCCATTTGGCCCCTTGGTCCTGGGCTCTATTAGAAGACAGAATACTGAGCTGGATGGGCATTTGGCTGTTCTTATGTAAGAAAAATATTTTTTTATGGTTAAAGTAGATACATCCTGAACTGGGAAACTGGATTTAATTCTTGACTTTGCCACACTGAGTTCCTTTTTCTTTATTAAGCTGCTGGAGCACAAACTTACAACAATGACTTTATTCCCCTTCCCATGCTCCCCAGAGATAGTTTTAACTCATATGCTGAAACTGCTACATTATCATTTAGCTCCTGTGTGTGCAATATATATAAAGGACAGCATTTACTAACAAGCTACAACAGCCATGTCTAATTTGTAAACTCCAGATTGCAAGATGGCAAGCCTTTTAAAATAGATATCAAAATGACATTCTGATTACTTTTAAACAGCACCATAAAATGGCAGCTAGGAATTAATCATAGAGGCAAATAAAATTATGAATAAAATTCACAGCCACCATTAATCAAATGGTTTGTGTCTTATGCAATGGAAAAAGGTTTATTATATGCAGAACTTCCTAAATTAACCTAGAAGACAATCTAAACTCTAAAGGACACATTCTTTGGACTAGACTTTCTCAATTTTAAAGAAGATTAAGGTTCATGTGGGACCAGATCCACCAAATTTTCCCCATCCCAAATGTGAAGCCTTCTTCTAAACATCCACTATTTCTCACTATACCCAGTGTACTATCACTGTATTCCTGTATCCAGAAGTAAAAACATATTGTTCCTCCTTCCTCCACACAAACAGAATCATTTACTTTTCTCCCAGCAAGACACTCTAATGACGGTCTATATTGACTGGTCATTGCCTGACAATCTGTTCCAAAGACCAGTTTGGAATGATCTTTTGTCATCACCTCTGGACATAAATTTAAAAATTTAGGACTAGAAGGAACTTCAAAGTCATCTAGTCCAGCCCTCTGTAATGAGGCAGGACCAAGTATACCGAGAACATCCCTGAGGGGTGTTTGTTAGGGCATTCCACAGCTTCTCTTATATACCAGCTTCAGAAGCTATCTTCACTTATAGTTAGAAAATGTTTCCTAATATCTAACCTAAATCTCTCTTGCTGCAGACAAAACTTATTACTTTTTGTGCTATCTTCAGTGAAAATGAGGATTGTTGATCAGTGTTCTCTTTTTGTATATTTGAAGACTATTATCATGTCTCCCTCCTACCTTCTTTTTTTTTCAAGATAATATACAGCTAGTTTCTTCAATCTTTCTTCATAAGTCAGGTTTTCTAAACATTTAATCATTCTTGCAGGTCCTTTTGGTACTCTCTCCAATTTGCCCATATCTTTCTTAAAGTATAATGCCTTGAATGATTCACAGTACCTCAACTGTTGTCTTGCAGTCCAGTGTACAGTAGGACAAGTGCCTCCTGTATCCTACATGAAACTCTTCTGTTAATGCACCCCATAATATTAGCCTTTTTTTGCAACAGCATTATATTGTTGGCTTCACCCAATATCAAACTACATGTTCCTATATTTACTTTTTGCCACTGATACTTGTCATTAAAGCTGCTGGTGTGTTGTTCTTCCCTTCATATTTCTTGGCCATTGAGATGAGTGATATTTTTCAAACAAATAGCCCATTTGCCAAAAATGTAGTTTGAGACAAACTGAAACTGTTTGACATAACTGTGCTGAAGTTTCAGCCCTCTCTGAAAAATGTCAGGGCAGGCTGCAAAGAGGATTTTTTAAAAAATAAAAAAAATACAGTGGCTCCCACAAAATACTCAACACTACAGTGTTGTGTTTGTGACACTCACTTGCAATGTGGAAAACTAAAATTCAAGTGCCTGTTCCAACTAAGACAGTGTGGAGATCTGAAGCCAGGCTTTCGATGAACATGTTCTAACCATGGTGCATTAGGGGCATATCACCAATTCACTGCTAGCTGTGTTAACGGTAATTACAAATGCCTTTAATAAAAAAGAGTCAGAATGGCGTGGCTAGACTTATGTGCTGTGGTGACCAAGGAGGAAAATCCTAACAAGGAGAAGCTTTAGGAAATGTGAGGGTCAGGGTGATGTTTGGAAAGGTGGGGCAGTTAAGCCCAGCAAGGAACTGAATAAAATGTAGAGATGGTGAAACTTTGGCTTTGATTTAAGTTAACATCAAACTAAGATGTTTTAATATACCAGGCTCTCCCTTATTCCTTGCATAAGAACCAACACCCAGTTATTGGAGGGGAAGGGACTACAAAGGGGAAACTGGAGGTAAAGCAGGATTGTAAGTATATATTCAGCATATTGACTTTGTCCTGTGACTGAGTTACTAACATCTATGCACACAGGTGCTGCTGCACCAAAAGTATTACTATGACACTGGGAGAAGTCCCAGGATCTTCTGTTCTGTGAACGAAGACTGTATTTCCATTAAATCATGTTTGCTATGGAAGAATTCTGCTGTTTGCCCAGGAGATAGCCAGGTGAAGGGACTGTGAAGATACCATCTGAGTGAAAGTAGCTTGTGGCCTGACCAGTTACAGCTAGACCTGGGTACTATAGAAAGGAATGCCTTCCAATTAAGTCACACTTAAAAGTACAAGATACTGAACCAGCTCACTACAGGGTTCAGATAACCTCAGGAAGTGACCAAGGCAAAGACCTGAAAATCCACACCCAGCCAAAAGGCCGTTCAAGTTGACAAGTCACTTCTATGCTCATGGGACTTATCAATGGAAGTCTATGACATAAGAATGGCCATATTAGGTCAAACCAATGGATCATAGTCCAGTAACCTGTCTTCTGACAGTGGCCACTGCCTGATGCTTCAGAGGGAATGAAAAGAACAGGCCAGTTATCCTGTAGTCCATTCCCAACTTATGTAAATTTGAGGTTTAGGATTGCAAATACCATTTGGTTGCATTTGCAAATCATAACTAATAACCATTCATGGATCTATGCTCTATTAATTATCTGGTTCTGTTTTGAACCCTGTAGTATTTTGGCCTGCACAATATCCCTGGCAATGAGTTCCACATGTTGACAGTGCTTGTGTTGAAGAAATACTTCCTTACATTTACTTTAAATCTGCTACCTATTAACTTCATTGAGTAATCCTTAGTTCTTGTGTTAAGTGAAAGGGTAAATAACACTTCCTGGTGTGCTTTCTCCACACCATTTGTGATTTTATAGACATCTATCATATACCCCTTTAGTTGTCTCTCTTACAAGCTGAAAATCTCAGTCATAGATGTATGGATGTTGACTACTTTCTACTGAGCTATCTGCCTCAAAAGATATTTTTAAAGCACCCATCATTTATATGAATGACATGACTCTAAAATATCCATATAATATTAGCATTAACAGTATTGCCAGCTGATCTTTAGTGTTGCTTGTGGCAGTGGAACCCTGGGATACCCTGGGGCAGCGGGTGGGCCCGCATTAGTGGACCAGTGGCAGGGCAGGGACCCCCCAGGGAGAGGAGCCTGGGAGCAGGGCAACCAGCAGGGGAGCACTCAACTTCCCTGGTCTCGCAAACTCCCTGGTCAAGAACAGCTCAGGTCCTAAAGGTGCTGGACCAGGGAGGTCCAACCTGTAGTCTAAAATCCTCTGCTTTCTATAGTAAAGTATAGAAAATATTATACTTATTATCCTAACACAAATGAGTAACACAGAAACAGCACTGTGAACAGCTCTAATGAGTGTAAAATGGAATCCTGCAAGAGAAGGGGGGGGGGGCTCCTGTTGGGTTACTGATGACAAAACAGTATAATTAAGGATAAGACATGGCCATGGAACTAAGGCTCAGATTGTGAATTGCTCACTCACTGATAAGCAGCTACTCATTCAAATAGTCCCACAGGAGTCTTTTGAAGGAATTGGTACTCTTCATGGGAATAACAGCTTGCTAATGTGAATAGTGAGCTCATAATCTGGACCTAAATTATTTCTTTCATTGATTAACACAAAGGTGTTTGGAAATATGCACTGCTTTTGGGTAATAAAGGTACTGTTGGAGGGTGAGATATCAAAAGAAAGTGCTGGAACAAATTGATAAATAACTGGAAACAAGTCACCAGGAACACAACTTTATACATTCAAGAATTATGAAATAATGTAAGAAAAGTGGCTAAGCTAACATTAAAATATTCACTAATTTAAATCATCTACTTTATTAGAAAGTGGAGGAAAGTGTTGCACCTGTCATATAATTACACTATTGAACTCAATGCCACAGAATGCCCTTCAGGCCAAGAGCTTAATAGGATAAAAAAGACAATTTATTGGCTTATTTTTCTTGCCTTATAAAAACACTGAGGATACATCTACACTACATGATAAGCAAATTAAGATATGCACCTTTTGCTACATTAATTATGTAGATGAAGTCAAAGTACCTAAATTCAACTATTGGTGCTGTCCACACTGTAGGAAATCGAAGGAAGAACAGTCTCCCTTCAACCGCCCTTGTGGAAGCAGGACTACTGGCATTGACCAGCGTGCCCCTCTCAGTTCAAATTTGTGTGTCACTAGACTCACTAATTTGAACCCTGGAAGACCAACAGTGGCAGCTTTGATCTTCTCTGTAGTATAGACATACCCTAAGGCTGTGTCTACATTGGCATGATTTTGCACAAAAGCGCCCGCTTTTGCGCAAAAACATGCTGCCTGTCTACACTGGCGGGGAGTTTTTGTGCAAGAGCACTGATGTTCTAATGTGTGAAATCAGTGCTTCTTGCACAAGAACTATGATACTCCCACTCAGGAATAAGCCCTCTTGAGCAACTGTTCTTGCGCAAGAGGCCAGTGTAGACAGGCAACATGAATTTCTTGCGCAAGAAAGCCCGATGGCTAAAATGGCCATCGGAGCTTTCTTGCACAAGAGAGCATCTACTCTGGCACGGATGCTTTTGCGCAAAAGCACATCTCTTGCGCAAAAGCATATTCCAGTGTAGATGCTCTCTTGCGCAAATATTTCAAAGCAAAAACTTGTGTTAAAAGTATTTGTGCAAAATCTTGCCAATGTAGACGTAGCCTAAGTATTTCTAAATATTCAGTTATAATTCCTACAATCACCTTTCAGTCAACAATGGATGGCAGTACAAAAAATATTCCTATTGCTACCCAATGTCACAATTGTTCCCCTTCCCCAATTACCAATTGGACCAAATTTACCTATCAACATGCCCTAAAGTCACATATGTGGGCTATTTTAGATCAAGGGGATTTAATAACTTCCAGGTTTCCAGTTAGTCCTACCAGCAAACTCTCCTTTACCATATTAAGCTGGTTGGAGATCATGTAGGTAGATCCCAGGTAAATGATAAGCTACCTTCTTTTAAAAAGTTCATGATTCAGAATCAATAGCTGTCACTGGTTTAAAAAAATCCTTAATTGTTCAAACTAAGGTTCCTTCCACTTTTCTATGACTTTTCTGGGACCAACCACTTTCAGGTAATAGTCTGATTGATCTGATTGGCACAGCACTTCCTATGTTCTTTGGGGATTAATGGGATCTGAAAAAATAAACCCCTATACAAATCTTCTTATCTTCAAGAGTCTTTTTTAGATCTTTTAATATATTTGTACATTACATAATGGATGATATGGTAAAGAGAATAGACAGTGAGAATTTTGCCTGAGTAGATTTACTGCAGTAGACCCATGGGGTATATATTGTCATTGGTGCATGCTCAGCGCTTCTATTACTATTAAAGTGAGAACTCACATGCATCAAAGGGGAATATATCTCATACACCTCTAGAAATTCCCATAAGTAAAACCTGCTACTTAATTACCTGACTCTGTACAAGTATTATTAAAAGAATCCCAGTTAGAAGTGAAGAATAAAATAGCAGCAGCACTTAAACTATGTATTTTTTTTATTTCAAGATCTGGATATATTTCCAAAGCAACCAGGTTTATACAACCCCTTCTTCTTGGAAAAAGAGGAAAGGAGATTCTAAAATTATTGTTCTTCAAAAGTGCCTAAGCCTTTCAGTTCAACATGCAATATAAAATTGTCTTTAATTTTCCTCCAGCTGTTGCCTCTGTCCATATACGCACCATTGATTGGAAGGTTTTGTGTAACTTTTAAAATGTAACAAAGCTGAAAAATATATGTGATGCATATGCTTTCATGATGTGTCAGGAAAGAAAATATTTTCCTTCTCCTTCAGTGGCATCATGAGACTCAGAAAAAAGAGCAAAGTGCAAATGAAACAGAATGAACTTAGTTTCCCCATAATAGTTGCTAATTCACTGATTCACATAGGATGAATCAGCTTTCCTTCAAAGAAGGGTATGGTAAGGCATCTAAAAAGTCCTAAAAAAAACATTAAATCCACATCTCAGAAACGTTCATAAGAAAACTTTATACCGATATGAAAATACAGTATATCAGAAAATATGACAGTAACAGTTTTGAGGGATTGGTTTGCAAAAATTGCTATAATTAGGCTTATTCAGATATGCCAAACCTAGAAGAGACTTTATGTCTATCTAGTCTGACTTTCTGTATAACGCAGGCCATAGAACTTCCCCCAAAATAATTCCTAGAACAGACCTTTTTTTACAAAAACCTCTTATCTTGAATTAAAAATGGTCAGTGATGGAGAATCCACCATGAACTGTAGTCAATTGTTCCAATGGTCAATTACTTTCACTGTCAAAAGATATCTCTTATGTCAAGGCTGTATTTTTTTGGTTCCAACTCCAGTCATTGGACTGTGTGCCTACTACCCAGGCAAAAGCTCATGATTAAATACTTGTTCCCCATGTGGATATTTGTAATCTATAATTGTTATACCTAAGCCTTCTCTTTGTTAAGATATACAAATTTAGCTCCTTGTGTCTGTCACTCAAAAAGATGCTTTATAAGACTCTAACCATTCCCAGGTTTCTTTCCTGAGCCCTCTCCAATTTATCAACATCCTTGAATTGTGGGCTCCAGAGCTGGACACATTATTCCAGCCATGGTCACACCAATACCAAATAAAGAGGTAAAATAGCTTCTCGACTTGTACTTGAGATTTTTTTTATGTATCCCAGGATAGCATTAGTTTTTTTGGCCAGAGCATCACAATGGGAGCTCATGTTCAGCTGTTTATTCGCCACAATGTCCAAGAAATCATCAGAGTTACTGCTTCCCATGATAACCTGTTATGTATGAGCTACAGTCTTCATTCCAAGAGATAAATATTTACATTTAGTGATATTAAAAAGCATACTGGTGTCTTGAACCAAGTTTTCTTGGCAATCTAGATTTCACTGAATCAGTGACTTGTCTTCATTATTTACTACTCCCCCAATTTTTGTGGCATCTACAAACTTTATGGCTGTGTCTAGACTGCACCCCTTTTGTGGAAAAGGGATGCAGATTAGACACATCGCAATTGCAAATGAAGCAGGGATTTAAATCTCCCCCCGTTTCATTTGCAAAAGCATGGCTGCCGCTTTTTTCTGGCTCGGGGCTTTGCCGGCAAAAAGCGCCGGTCTAGACGGGGATCTTTCGGAAAATAAAGCCTTTTCCTGATTTTAAGAGGAATAAGGTATCTTTCGGAAAAGACTTTATTTTCCGAAAGATCCCCGTCTAGACTGGCGCTTTTTGCCGGCAAAACCCCGAGCCAGATTTAAATCCCTGCTTCATTTGCAATTGCGATGTGTCTAATCTGCATCCCTTTTCCGCAAAAGGGGTGCAGTCTAGACACAGCCTATCTGTGATTTTGGTTTTTTCCAGACCATTGATCAAAATGTTAAATAGTGTGTAAAACCAGTTACTGAGCTCTGTGGAACTCCTCTGGAAACATGCTTAATTTATAATTTCCTGTTTATAATTACATTTTGAGTCCTTTCAGTTAGCCAGTGTTCAGTTCAGTTGTATGCTATGTTAAGTCTATGTGCTTTTAAATCAAAATATTGTGTGGTATGAAGTCAAAAGCATTCTGTTCCAGTGCTATTACTTTTATCAACCTAATTTATAATCTTATCAGAAAAGTATATTGGGTTAGTTTGACAAGGTCTGGTTTCCATAAATCCATGTTGGTTTAATTAATTCCATTACCCTACTTTAATTCCTTATTGAGTCCTGAACATCACCTTGCTCAAAATCTGTCACGCTGTTAGACCCAGAGTTGTCTAGATAATCCTATTTCTCTATTTATAAATTGACATAATATTAGTTTTCTTTAAGTCTCTGGAACTTCCCCAGTGCTCTGAGACATAGTGAACAATCAACAAGAATGGTTCAGCTCCTTAGCCAAACCTGTTAAAAGATGCATGCCAAATATCTGGACCTGTTGATTTAAAAATATCTAACTTTAGCTGTTTCTATTTGACATCCTCCAGAGATACTAGTGGAATGGAAAGAGTGCTATCACCATGAGACTGTATCAGCTGTTTTTTTCCAAATACAGAAGTATTTATTGATGCCTCCTCTTCATTATTATTGATTCAGTAATTTCTATCTAGTAATAGATCAATACCATTGTAAGAGTTCTTGTTTATTCTTAATATATTTTTAAAAACACTCATTATTTTCCTTTCTCCTTATTTCCCTTATTGGTTTTCTACAAAGAGACAAAATTCCCAACATCCATTTTATAATCATTATGACCAGCTTCTCCTTTCTTTCATTGTTTTATTATTTTTTAATTTATGTCTTACTTCACTTCCCCTCTAAGTCTGGTTGGCTTTTGAACTAGCATGGTCATCTTTTTTTAAATGCAAGATTGTGGGGTTTGGAGCATTTAAAAAGGAGTCCTTAAATTATTCCCTTTTTTTTCTGATTAGATTCTTCCTCCCAGATAATTTGGCACATGCTTATTTCTCAATCTGTGATTTTGGCCCTTCTAAAACAACAGGTGGTGTATAAGTGTGTATTCTATTGCTGTTCTGGAATCTATTCTGCTTGCATGTTATGTGAGCCAAGATCACTTTTACCGAAGCACCATTACAGATAAGTGCATATGGAGATAGTCATCCTGTTCTCTATTGTGATTTGGTGGTCTGTAGCAGACACCAATGAATGTTCCACCTTGATCTCTAGCTATTGGGACTCTGATTCATAAGCATTCAAGATAGTTTGTTCCAAATTGTCAATGACCTGGCAAAAGGTAATTCCATTTTTGACAATGTACCACCTGTCCTTTTCCCCATTCTTCTTTTAACTGGAAAGGGGTAGGAGCAGGGAAGGGCTAGACTTTCAAACAAGACATATCTAAAATACCTGTCTAACCTGTGCATAAAAACTGAGCAATTATATAGTAGAAACTTGCTATCCCTTTGCAGTAGCAAACTTCAGGCTATTGTGAATGTAGTTCTCGGATCCCACCTCCAATCCTGGGACCAGAGGAGCTCTGTCTCCCTCTGCTACAGCGCTGCGGTAGAAGAGATGCCAAGGAATAGGATTCACTAGTGAACTTCATCCAGGGCTACAAAAGTGTTTGAGACGTGCACCGTTTCAAGTCTGAATTTTACCTGTGATTTAGCTGTAACATATGGTCCAAATACTTATTCCCAAGATCAGTCTGTTGAACCTTTTTGCAAACTTTTTTGTTTCAAACTTTTTTCAGGTTATCATTAATGAGGTCATTGTGAGAGATCACAAGTGCCTCTGTGCTCTTTGACTCTGCCTCTACCACAGTACAACTATTTCTCTGCACCCCTTATGGTAGTAGATGAAAGAGAGGTAGCCATTCTTGGAGGCTCTTGTAATGTATCCACAGTTCTGAAAGATTATTCTCCTAGGCCCTTATCCAGAACTGACTTAAGCCAATAGGAGTGTATCCATTGACTGCAGTAAGCTTTAGGCTGGGCCTTAGAGGGACATGAAGACTCTTAGCTCAGAAGCATGAATGTACCAAAGTAATCTTGCAAAAATTCTTCATCGATAAATGCCCTGAAATGTCAATTTCTTCTCATATATTTCTCCCTGTGCCAGAAAAAATCTTCCCTAGGCTGCAATTTGGGTTTTTAGGACTTGTTTATGCTGCTCGGGCCTTTTTCCCTGGGATAAAGAGGCGGAAGAAATGTTAGGATTTCACCGTAAATATGCTAATTTCAGTTACTGTCAACATCTTTTCATCAAAAAGGAAAATATTTCTGTTTCTTTTGCTGTTGGACAACCAATTGAAATGTAAACATTCTTTATATTAATAGAACATAATATGGCTAACTTGGGTCCATTTCAACTTCCACTGAAATCAATAGGGCTGTGTCTAGACTGGCCAGTTTTTCCGGAAAATCAGCCGCTTTTCTGGAAAAACTTGCCAGCTGTCTACACTGGCCGCTTGAATTTCTGCAAAAGCACTGACTTCCTACTGTAAGATATCTGTGCTTCTTGCGGAAATACTATTCTGCTCCCGTGAAGGCAAAAGTCCCTTTTGTGCAAAACTTTTGCACAAAAGGGCCAGTGTAGACAGCTCAGATTTATTTTCCCCAAAAAAGCCCCGATCACAAAAATGGCGATCGGGGCTTTTTTGTGGAAAAGCGCGTCTAGATTGGCACGGACGCTTTTCTGCAAAAAATGCTTTTGCGAAAAAGCATCCATGCCAATCTAGACGCTCTGTTCTGAAAATGCTTTTAACGGAAAACTTTTCCGTTAAAAGCATTTCCGGAAAATCATGCCAATCTAGACGCAGCGTGGGAGTTAGGAATTTCTGACTTTACTGAGAAATAGCAGGTGGTAAGTAGGAAATGCTGTTGACCAGGAAACTGTAATACAAAATGTTTAAAACCGATATGAAAAAAAATTACTTCAGCAATTTAAAATGGGCCTGGTAAGTGACACAGACTTATTCTGTATAAAGCCAATGCAATCCACTGAAATAAGTATGATTTCATGCCATCTAAGACGCCTGTACTGAAAAACATTTAAGACTGTGGTTTCCTGAAGCAGGGCTCATGTCAGCACAGAATTTGGCCATAATAATCAGAGGAAGTAGAACTAATCTAAAACTCAAAGTGCTTAATGAAGTTTAAAATGACTAATTTTGAATTCAGGAGAACATTCTGAATTATAAATAGAAGCTGGGAGATGAGAAATGTGATTAAGTTGGTGTCAGCTACAATACCTGCTGATTAGTATGTAATGTGGCGTATGTGACCATCAAGCTAGGGTTCTTGAGTGTGAAGAGGCATATACTGTATATAGAGAAAAGGGACGTACAAAGAGTTAAAACTAGTAAAAGAATGAAAGTGCATGGATTTTGAATGTATTTTTAACATGCATTAGAAGAAAGCCAGAAGACCAGTCCCTCAGGAAAGGATAAACATAGGTATAATTGACTGTTGCAGTAAAGTTAATCTGTCACACACCAATTTGTATAAATTCTTTTTACTTTGTAAGCAAATTAGTTGGAATTAAATAATTATGAAAAACATATGTAAATAAATTGCTAATATTAAATTAAAATATAATACATGTTTTATTTAGAAAAAAATTAACCTTTGAGTTCGGTTGTCAAAGAAATAGTGAAAACATTTTTAATTATCATTCAGAGCACTTAAAATATAGCCCAAATATAATATAATGATTCTAAACTTTTGAAGAAAATTTGCTTTGTTAGAACAAACATAAGTTTTCCTCCTTTTTGAAAAAAACACATGAAAAATTATTTTGGAACTAAGTATAGAATTCAATGGAACAAGAAAAAAAAACATAATTTAACAATTTAACTAAGTATTGTAATTACTAAGTCTGTTTGATTGTGATGGAGAATGATTGATTGAAAAGTTATCCTGTCTTTTCAACCAACACCTCTCTAAAGGTTCCTTCCAGTATCGCTAGAGTTTTCATTTACATTGATCATGCCAAGCTGTTGAAAAGTGAAGTGCTTTGCAATTTTTGAATAATAATTTATATCTGACTCTCAATATAGCCTTCGGGGGGGGGGGGAGGGTTGTAATGTTTCTATAATGGTAAAATGGTAAATCTGTAACTAGCTGCCTGGAAAAAAATGGTCAATGTTGACTAATATGGACCATAGGGGTGCGTCTAGACTGGCAAGATTTTGTGCAAAAGCATTCGCTTTTGCGCAAATCTTGCCGCCTGTCTACACTGGCCGCGAGTATTTGCACAAGAGCACTGACTTTGTACTGTACAAAATCAGTGGTTGCTGTGCAAATACTTTGACGCTCCCACTCAGGATAAGCCCTCTTGCACAAGTATTCTTCTGCAAGAGGGCCAGTGTAGACAGGCAAGTTAATTTCTTGCGCAAGAAAGCCCGATGGCTAAAATGGCCATCGCAGCTTTCTTGCTCAAGAGAGCGTCTACACTGGCACGGATGCTTTTGCGCAAAAGATGTCTTTTGTCTTTTGTGCAAAAGCATCCGTGCCAGTGTCAATGCTCTCTTGCGCAAATAATTTTATGTTTAATACTGTTAAAAGTATTTACTCGAAATCATGCCAGTCTAGACACAGCCTAGGAATTACAATGCTAAAGCCTTCCATGTATAAACCATGGCCACAGTTGGATGCTGGGAGACCAAAGCTAGTAGTTAGAACCAGACTCTAGAGTCACCATTTTGGATCAGAATACCAGGAAGTCAGAGTCAGAAAACAAACTAGAGATCAAAACCACAAATCAAATGCCAGAAAATCAAGCCAAGGAGCAGGAGCAGGTAGCACAAGGCACACAGCCCAGAACAGAGTGAAGTCCAGTTGATCAGACATCTTCCTGATCCTACTGCTTGCTTAAGGAGTGTCAGCAAGCCAGTCATCTGCTCCAAGACTGTGCCAGGACTTGAAGCCTCAAAGTGGAGTCCCAGGTAATCAAGCATCAGTAGGTTGCTATTGTCCCTCCTTTAGACCCATATTTAAGACTTGAGGGTCATGATTGTGGGTGAGGAGAAATAAACATGAAGAACTGGAAAAGCAGAATTAGTGGGGTATTAGTGCTCACCAGCAACTTCTAATATATCCGCTTTCCAGATGTACTTGGTGCAACCTCAGTTACACCTTGCAATCACAAGCTTGTGCAAATGAGTTGTGGCTATAGCCCTACTGCTCTATAGCCAGATAAGCTTCTGCAGATAGCATGAGCTGTTCTCCCTCTTTTAGTTCTGGAAGTGCAGTCATACAAATTATGGCTACTTGCTGTATGAGTGCATTAATTTGGGGGCTCCCTCCTGTATCAGGGCATTAATTTGGGAGAGGGGCTTCTCCATGAAGCACATCTGTTCAAGGCAACCAATATTTGGCTGGATATATTGTACTGTGATCACATCTAAAAGAGCGAAAGTAGCTACATGTTGCAGATGCTCCCTGTTGTATTGAACTCACAGGAATAAATAGTAGTGTAGGTAAGCTTTGGAAAACATGATTAACAGAAGAAGCTTGAGTCTTTTTCCTCACAGCTTGCCTATTTGATTTTTCTAGTGATCTAACTAAGCTAACTACTGTACATGCAGTCTCCTTTAGTACCTTTGGGAGGTAAGAGGAAGAGTTAGGGTAGAATTTATTTTGTATTAGCGGGGGTAGCTTGAAAACTGTATGTTTAAAAAAACTCCAAACATGTAGTCCAATAATATATTTTAACAAAATCCACATGGTAAGAATGTGTTTCGCTTTTAAAAATAAAGTGTCTTTAAATGCATCAGAATGCTTGCTCTCTGGAGGGGAAAATTAGTATGAAGACACCTGATTATCGATAATGAATGTCTTTATTGCTTTCCGTAGAGAGCTAGCACTGACTCTTATTTTAGTTTAACAAGGTTGTGTGTAAAATGTTCTCTTTAGTAAAAACTTAATCATAATACTTGTAAACTTTAGGATCTTAAGTAACTGAATGTCGCTGTTTCAGAAAAGTAGTGTGCAAAACCACAAGTGACATGAAATAGTACCATTCCTTTAATGTGCTTTATTAATGTAACAGTTTAGGCAGTGAGCCATGTAATATTATCACTGCTGAGCACTATCTTGAGATTTCACAAAATGTCACATGAAATAGCGGCAACATTTCATATTATGATCTGACTTTGGGACACCTACGGTTTTAATGATGCTTTATCTTTTTAGTCTGATTCGATTAAAATGATGAGAAACTGCTGATTGCTCTGAAACAAGTGGTAAAATAGTGTAAAATGTCAAATTAAACTGGAAGTAGTCAGTCTTGATAGCATAATGGATGAAATTATTTGACCCCAAATGTTTCTAGTGGAATATCTTTATTTGTAGGCTATTGAAGTATTAATTGAAAATCTAATAAACAGAGAGCACCTTCTTACCTGTTTTTCAGTATAGCAACCTGGAAAGCTTTACCAGGAAGCCAGTTTCACTTGGAAACAATCACAAAAACTATTAGTATTTCATTAACCAGTGCATGTACTCCATTAAAATAGAACAGAATAAATAGCTGTTTCTCTCTGAATAAAATGATAAACAGGTATTATGTTTAAACTGCTTTATTTTGTGAGATTTGTAAAATTTGCAATCTTTAAGCCTCCAGCATTTAATATGAATTAAGAAAGTATGATAAGGGCTTTTTATTCTTCCAGAGTAACATTAAGAACTGCCAGCTGAGTGTCAACATGCTGCTCTGGTTTGTTTAACTGGCTGCTCTGGTTTGTTTATTTACCAGCTCCACAAGCACAGAGCTTCACAGCTCCCACTGGCTCTGGTTTGCAGTTTGCAGCTAAGGGAGCTGCGAGAAGCACGTGGGCCGGGCTGACACTTCCTGTGGCTCCCCTTGGCTGCAAACATCAAACTTGAGCCAATGGCAGCTATAAGGCTCTGTGACTGCAGAGTTGGTAAATAAACAAACCGGAGCAGCAGTTAGCAGGTTTTGCAGAGTGGATCCGTGGATCAATTTGAGAAACATTGCGCTAAGGTATTCACATAAAATTAAAAATAGATTAAGCAAATGAAAATTGGCTAGTACAAATAAAACAAGACCTTACCTCAGTGGTGAGCAACCTGTGGTTCTCAGACCACATGCGGCCCATCAAGGTTCCATGTGCTGCCTGCTCACACCATCTTTGCTCTCTCCACCATGCCTCTTGCACACTCATGGCCTCACACTTATCTACTCTTCCCCCTCTCACCCACAACTTCTGGAGTGCCTTGAATTAGCTGATTCACACCTTTCCCTAGCTTCTCTCCCTCTCTCCCAGAGCCTGGATGCTGATTTGTGGTGTTCAAGCTCTGAGAGGGGTGGGAAGAACAGAGACAGGGCAGAAATTAGCCAGTTCATGGCTCTCCAGAAGTGCAGGGAGGGAGAGGGATAAGCAGGGATGGAATGTTTAGGAGAGGAGGATGGGAAGAGGCCAGGCAGGGATTTGATATTGTAAAGTAAGTGTACATGTTTCTTTTTTTATTATTGGAAGTTGATGACAGTTCTATAAATATATGAATGATTAAAGCATTTCTACTTGCTTTGAAATGTTTGCCATGCTATGTATTAACATATTTAATTTTATTCTTGGGATCATGGTTAGTGCATATGCCCAATTTCAATCTTGCAGCCCACTGAAACAAAGGAAAGCCACTTATGTGGCCCACTTACTAGCCTTGGTTGCCCACCACTACTATAGCTCCTGTTTAACTGTAAAATCTTTTATCTTTTTTATGTGCATCTGATGTCATTGAAATAAACATTCTATACTGCTGTAATATGTCTGGTAATAATGGGCATTTTTATCTAAGCTTTTAAAGACACAGATGTGCAAAATAAAATAAAACAGGTTTGGACCAATTTATTTAAACATTGAGTTGCACAGGTGCAGAACATGGCCAGTGGACCTTCAAACTTTTTAGGGGCAGCTTCTGGTGACCAAGAGCAAAGTCAAATCCAGTTGAGATTAATCCTGCTAAAGGAAAATGTGCTTAAATCCAGTGCTATCATCCTGGAAACTAAACCAGACAGATATCAGAAACATTTGGCAATATGTGAATAGCATAGAGAAAAATACTGCAAATCTAGGGCAAAACTAAGAAGTAAAATAATAGTTATCTAACTGTCCACTAAATCCAACCAAAAATTGACAGTGTTTAATTTATTTGACAAAAATTCCCAATTTGATTGCTTTAGGAATAGATTTTTTTAAACCCTTTAAAATATTAGTTATTCAAAATGTTCCCAGAATGCTGCCTGTGCTTCAGCTCAAGTTCTTGTGACACATTTTTTGTGAGAATTTTCAGGTGTGATAAATTGGCTCCTACTTCTGGGGAAAATTGCCTAGCAACTGTAGTCAGAAAAATATCTGCTTGGGTTTTGGAAGAAACTCTCCTAGAAGTAGCTTATTCTGTTCCTGAAATTGAGATTTCTTCCACCACTCCCTAAATATCAGATATTGATACTTCTCCAGAGCTAATAGCATTACATTAGGCATGAATTCAGTTCAATGGATTTAGTTACTGTTTACTTGGACATACTGCTGCATTCTTTTTCTCACTTATACTCATATTGAGTACCAAATTGAGCTGATAGAACAGCATGTGCTTTACTAATTGATTTCAAATAGCATTAGTTACTAAGTTGGCAGTCTTTGAGATGTTGCTATAAATGAGTGCCAGCTTTACCCCTGCCAACACTGGAGACTCAAGTAGACTACAACTCATATAATGTTTCCTTTTACTCAAACTTTATTCAGTTTACAAGTGTTAGTCTATATAAGAACATTCATAACGGGCAAATGATAGTGTTTCCCTAACAGATGCTCCATATCTCCCTCAAGTGGCAGCAGAAGGCAGCTTTGGTCTTTCATATACCTACCAAGCATGAATTATCAGAGTCATTCTATCCACCTTTCTTTCCAAGGAAGGGGAGAAAGAGAGAGAGTAGGCCTGACAGATGGAGGTTATGTCACAGGGCCTGTTGCAGAAAATGGACAACACAGGGGGATGTAGGGCTATGAGGCCTGGTGAGGACCTCCATAAATGTAGATAGTTTAGAAAAATATCAACAACTTGGATGCTTATCTACATATTGTTCATCATATACTCACAAAAGCAGAGCAAGAATAATTTCAAAGGGGGAATGAATTTTTATTGTAAAGCAGGGATGGGCAAACTATGGCCTGTGGACTAGATCCAAGCCACCAGATTCAGCCTGTGGATGCAGCGGGGAGCCTCAGGCAGACTCCCTGTCTGCGCCGTTCCTGCTCATTGCTCAGAAAAGTGGCTGTATGGCCATTTGTTTTTTACCATCTGTGAGCCTGGGAGAGAAGGGAAGAGGATAATAACCCTAACCCTAACCCACCCACCCCAGAATAATCCCATGGACTGGTTTCTGAGGAGCTATGCATTTGAAGACCCACATGGATCTGCAACCTGTGCAGGGGTGCGGCTGGCAGGAAGCCTGCCTTGGAAACCTGATGGACTGCTGGCTGGGAGTCACCCAGATAAGTCTCCCAGCCAAAGCCTGCCTTTGGCACCCCAGCTCCTCCCTCCACCAACCCTCTGTCTCCCTCCTGCATCCATATGCCACATAACTCAACCCCCTTGAACTCCTTCCTGCACCCATACCCCATCCAAGACCCTGCATCCCAGCCTTGCCCCAGGTCAAACTCCCTCCTGTGCTAGGTCCCAATCCAAATCCCAGCATCCCCTTCCAGAACCTGCACCGCAGTCTCCTACCCCAGGTCACAATTGCCCATTTCACTCAAACTCCCTCCTAGATCCCACACTCCCTCCTGAACCCTAATTTCTTATCCTAAGCTCCCTTATGCACCCAACTTTCATCCAGACATTGCACCTCCAAGATTCCAAATACTGGAGTGGCTACCCATCAAAAATTAATGCCCACCCCTGTTGTAGAGTGTTAAAACTGTGACTGTAACAATGCACCTCCTCACCTTCCTCCATCCCAGGGATTGTCGTGTCATAGGTTATCATCTCTGCCAGTGTAGAGCTCATCATCTACTGCATATTTTAGGACACCAGTCGTGGCAGCCCCATTTCTGCTCCATTTTTGGTGCTTCTGAGTTCCAACCCTTTGCTCTTCCTCCCATCTAAAAGTCAACATGTGTTCCTCTAATATTATGTTACTATCTGGCTCTGAAGCATGTACATTCATAATATTGCAATTAATAGATAGCAATAATAATACAGGTTTACAAATATGATACCATTGTTTTTAAAGTGATCAAACATATTAAGAAAAATAAAATAAAACATCCAAAACCTTTAAGTCATTTTCAACCTGGGCTGGATACAAAGGAATGAACTCATGGAAAAAATAAGCTCTTTGACCCTCATCCAGTACAGTTAAAGTCAGCTTTGCATTGACTTCAAAAAGCTCAAAATTGATTCCAATATTACCTTGAGCTATCCAGTCTCTCTGTTCTGTTTTCATTCTTTTTAATTTTATTCTATTAGATGCTTAGAGATCTGCAGTATATGTGGTTTAGGCATTTTAAAATATTATTTTTTCATTTATTACATCACACTTCTTTAGAATGCAACAAACATTTCATTAATCATAAAGAAGCTTCTATTGTTTTATACGGCAACAATGATTCCACTGATTTAAATAGCTTCTGTCATCTGAATGAAGAATTTGACCCAAATTCTTGGAAAAGGGAGAGGGAAAGCCAAATAAAAGTAGCATCTTAAGCACTGTAAATATATTGCTAGCCTGGGACCTGATTGAGTAGATTTGAGTAGTATGTTTTATCTTTTCTCTTCCCTTTGCTCATTCGGGTAGTAATCTAAAATGATAACAAAGATATTTAAATCTAGTGAGTTCTTTGCAATCTCTGTTCGGAAGGATAATTATAGGCTTAATTCTTCTGTTACTTGTTAAGTGTAACAACATTCACATCAATGATTTTTTTCCCAATTTACACCAAAACATGCAAGAATAGAATCAAACCATTATTTCCTGGCTGATTTGATGGTGTAAATTATTTGAATATGTAGTATGGCCCTGCATCAGAGGAAAATATTTTTAAAATGTATGTTTTATTAATAAAAAACTTCTGTGCGCACACTCAGATAAACTGGGGCATGCATATGCACAAATAAAGCAGACGTGTGTGCATATTTTGGAAATATGGCCTTTTGTGTGCGACTCATAATTATCCTCAGTTTTGCTAAATATTCATCAAAGTTAAGATAAAACAGAATAAAAATTTGTTTTGAGACAAGTTTTTTCCCCTGTTTCTGAACCCATTCCTATAATCTTTGTTAACAGCAAGAAGTAAAGGAGAAATGAATAGAGGAAGAAAGCATTGTCTGTTTATAAGATTATCCATCTGTATTCATAAACAGAATAGTTTTTAACTTAGTCACAACTTTGTTTTCAAAAGCCATACTATTTCCAGATTTCATTGTAAAACTTCAAATGCTGTAACTAATGTTTGGTTATTATAATGTTATTATAGATAGTTAGTGAAATGAACATGTTAGATTCTTATTTCAAAATTGTTTGGGGGGAAAAAGCCTCATCTTAATACCAAAGCTTTTAGGGCAAGGAGGTTTAATGATAGTTTGAATTAGGAACTTTAATTCGAACTACCTAGTAAGTGCCACGTGTAGCTGCGGGCAGTTAGTCCAGACTACGGGGCATTTAAAAATTGCGGCGCCCGGGAACATGCAAATGAAGCCTGAGATATTTAAATCCTGGGCTTCATTTGCAAGTTCGATTGCCTACATTAGCCACCCTAGTTCGAACTAGGGTGGCAGTGTAGACACACCCTTAATTATTACCTTTTCAATTCATTCCCTCTGGGCACCTGGCATTGGTTATTGTCAGAAGACAGGACTCTGGGTTAGATGGACATTTGTATGTTTACAGTCAGTAAAGTGGGCATTCAGTAAAGTGGCTTTTGCTATGAGAGAACTGTCCAAAAAACGAGAGAGAGAGAGATCAAATTCAACACAGAGTAAGGAGTATAATTTTCCCTATAAAGGTAACTGCAGTATAGAAGGAGTTTATCTGTGGTAGAGTGTCAAAGGAGAACCATCAGCAGAGGATGTTTTACCTCCTGGGTCGCCTGTCCCACCCAGTCCTAACTGGCTCCAGATCCCATGGCAGTGTAAATGTTGTTGGCAACTTTTCCCACTGAACTTCCACTCAGTGTGGAATTAGAATTGCCCAAAGCTTGCAGCCTGGGTAGTGTGGGGATGAATGTGATTTACCAAAGTGAACAGTAATGTATATGTATTTGAAGAGAAAAATAGAAGGACTTCATCTTTAATGAGCTGCATTATAATATTAACATGATTCATGTTTCCCTATACTCTGATGATGCAACATATATTTATTTTTTACCAAATAACACTTAACTTACGCAATTTGTTATAATTCCTCTTATCCTATTTTCATCCTCATAATGAAAACCATACAGTACCTGAGATATATCTGTATATCTACTGTAACATTATACAATCATTTCCAGGCTCCAGATAGAAACCAATTAAAAAGGCTTAATCAGATAGCAATGTAATCAGGAAAATCAATGTATTCTTCTAAAAGCCTGTTAAATGTATCTTCAATCTCAAGTGGAATTTTCATTAATGTCAATAGAAGTGATTGCCCAAATGTTGTGTTCCTGTGTACCCCAACATTTGTAATGTATATAACCCCAAATGGGTTCAAATTGGCTATACAGGCAGTCCCCGACTTACGCGGATCCGACTTACGTCGGATCCGCACTTACGAACGGGGCTTTCTCGCCCCGGAGGTCGAGGTCGAGGTAGCGGATTGCTACCTGCGAGCTCCGGGGCGAGAAAGCCCCGTTCGTAAGCTGCTCTGGTGCCCCTGGTCTGCTGGAGACCGTCTCCAGCAGACCAGGGGCACCGGGCGGGTTCCCGCGCTTCTGAGGCTTTGCCAGAGCAACGCCTCAGAAGCGCGGGGAACCGCCGCTGCTGCCGCTTCAGTCCCGGTGCCTGTGGTCTGAAGCTGCAGCCGCGGGAGGGTCCCGCACCTCTAAGACTTTGCCAGAGCAAAGCCTCAGAGGCGTAGCACCCCGCTGCCGCTGCGGATCTGCTCCCGGTGTCCCTGGTCTGCTGGGGGGGGGAGGCGCGGCTAGTGTGCCCCCCCCAGCAGACCAGGCTTTTGTTTTGGACCCTGGAGCAGAGCAGCTGGGGCGCTGCCAATTGGTCCTGCAGCGCCGCTCAGGGCACTACTGGACCAACCCGGCAGCACTCCAGCTGCTCTGCCCCAGGTCCTGATTCAGCCGCTGCTGGTCAGTTTCAGCAGTGGCTGAATCAGGACGCCTGGGGCAGAGCAGCTGGGGTGCTGCTGGGTTGGTCCAGTAGCGCCAAGGAGCGGTGCTACTGGAGCAACCCAGCAGCACCCCAGCTGCTCTGCCCCAGGCGTCCCCAAGTCAGCTTCTGCTGAAACTGACCAGCGCTGAATACAGGAATCCCAAGGCAGAGTTGCTCTGCCCCAGGCTTCCTGGAATCAGCTGCTGATCAGTTTCAGGAGCAGCTGACTTGGGGAAGCTTGGGGTTCTTAAACTGAATCTGTGTGTAAGTCAGAACTGGCGGTCAGTTTCAGCAGCGGCTGAATCTGGACGCCAGTTCGACTTACATACAGATTCAACTTAAGAACAAACCTACAGTCCCTATCTTGTATGTAACCCAGCGACTGCCTGTATTTGGTAAAACTGTGCTTTCTTGTAAGATACCTTTTTTGGGTGTGATGAATACAATAGTTGGATCTGGAGGATAGAAGAGTTTTTACAAATGAGCAGAGGTCAGATTCTGCTGTTCTGACTCCTGATTCAATGCTTTAATCATAAAACTAGTCTTCTCTGAGGAAGGTAGTTATTTGTACTAATTGTCTGATGACTGTGTGAAACAAATATGCTTTTGAAAACTTGGTAAGGTCATTTATTTTTTGTGGGAATCATACTGATAGCAAATTTTTCAGCACTGATGATCCAATGTCATTTGTATGAGAAGTAAATCAGGGATGAAAATCATATCATCTCATTATTTTGCTGTATCTTAAAAATGAAGCGGTAAATCCTAGTAAATCATCCAGTCTATAAATGTTGGAAACAAATACTTTAAGGCTCCCATAGTACAGATTAATGACAGTCAGTGGAGAATGCATTTCTAACTCAGCTCCACAACTAGAAGGGATAAAAAGGACTGAAATTATTGGAACACGTGCATGCATTATAGTTATCTAGATATACAATGGTTGGTTGGTTATTTTTTAGTCTGCAAGGAGCCATTCTGCATTTTACAGAAGTTCCCAGTCCCCCCCACCCGCTAAAAATGACAGGATTATACTGCATGAATTGGCATAACATGTAAGAAATGGAGTTGGTCCTAATATATGCTACATCCACTGTGAAGCTTCTAGACTTTTGAAACCAACGTCTAGTTGGAGGTCATTTGTGGGAAAAAGCCTAAAGAGGAGTGTTGTATGATACGAGAGGATAGAGTGGGAGGCAAGGTGAAGCAGGGGAATCCGCGAAATAAAGCGAAATAAAGTTGATGTGAGAACTGAGAAAGCTTAGTTACAACAAACCCCTGTTACCAATAATTTGAAGGGACAGAAGCCATTACTCTACACTGTTATTTTATTTCTCCAATAAAACTTCTATTTCCTTTTGCTTGCAAGACTCATCCCTGTTCTTCTCAGAGTTAGCTGGTGGTCAAGCCCTGTCCTAACACCGGTAAAACTATGCATTACAGCAGGGTATTTATTTTTTCCTTAGTCTTCAGGGGGTGAGTCAATCGAAGCCATTTCCAAAATGCATGTTTGTTCTAACTCATATCAACCTATCAGTTGAAGACACTATTTTATGTTATTGATTATAATTACAAGCGCAAGTTTAGAATTTGACAAGGATTTCACTGTAGTCTAAAAGGCATTAATGTGCCACCAGTGGAAGAATATTCAGTTAATACAAATAGACAAAGAAACAAGTAGTTCTGCAAAAGAAGTGAGGCAGTGAATGCCCACATTTTTTATTTAGATTGCCACATTTAAATTAGAAAAGTTAAATTTATCACTAAGGAACTAAGCTAACACTATTTAGATTCACTGAGCCAAGACAATGCAGCAGAAATAGTCCGGGGGGCGGGTGGAGAAGAGTGGGTAAAATAATGGTCAAAAATGTAACCTTAGATATTATGATTCTTTATCAAAACCTTATGTCTCATCCTAACAACTAAGAAATAATAAGAACTGGGCATCAACTTCTGCATAGTTTCAAAATGAGAAGCTTTTAAATACAAAGTGAAATCCACAGACAAGCATGTAAGCATGTGATTAAGTAAATTCCTATTCAAGACTGAAATTAAGCATATATTTAAACTTAAGCAGATTGCTGAGAACCGTCCCTAGAAATGATACACTCTTGAATCAGTACAAGTTTCAACACTGGCTTAAGTACAGCAAGAGACACAAAATAGAGTCATTCTTACATTACTGTATTCTTTGAAGAAATAATTATTATAGTAGTACCAGTATAAACTCATCAAAACAAAGATATCTCATGTGAAATATCGGATATTTTTGATGTTCCTTTATTGCAAATAATAAATTATTTTAGAATATTACTGCACATTTTACTAAGGGGTACTTGATATGAAATATTAATTTTAGTCAGACAGAGCATAATATTTTCAATAGTTTCTTCAAATGGTTTTAAAAGTTATGGATTTCAGCTGTGCTGCAAGATAGTAAATGAGACTCTAAAACTATTTTACATTATATATGATTGATCTGCAACTATCATTTTATTTCAGGCAAGAATCAGATTATCTTGGACATCACACATGTCATTATGTTTTAGTTAATGAAAAGAAAGAGTGAGGGAATATTTTTCCAACGTAAACTTGAATCTTTCTATGTAAATAGGCATTTTCTGTGTAACCCCTACAATATAGTGTGATGAGTCCTAGCTGTCACTTTTGAAAGCCAACACTTGATTTATTTAAAGGACATGACATGTCTCTGCTTTAAAGAGCTTTTCATATATTCCAACTGGAAAGGAACAGCCTTGGTTTATAAGTTATTTTGTTCATTTAAAATGTTTCTCTTTCTGTTTTTTATGTGTGATATTGAAATTAACCATACCTTTTGGCATCAGAGAGATTTCTTAGAGATTTCTTAGAGAATTACAGAAATGTTTGGCTGTGAAGCACCTTGAGAAATCACCGACTGCATCATTTTAAAGCTAACCTTTTCATTACATTTTTTTATGTATGAAAATTTCATACTGAGGGTATGTTAAAGTGGTGAATGTCATGTATTATTGTTTGTTAGTCCAGCCAGAGGACTGAGTTGACAAAAGAGAGTCCAGATAGGGCCCCTGTGAAAGTTGTGTGTTGCCCCCATAACGTTCCATTTCTCTTTTATTCCCTCATATTGGACCTGAGAACTTCCTGATTAACTTTTCATCTAAACTGATCCATGTCAGCAAAACATGTTGGTTTCAACATTTTTTGGTTTCAATATATTTTTTGACAAGCTTTGTGCCTACTTGTGTCAATTGCAGTAAACAAATTTATCTGTTTTGATTCAGAGAAACTAATATGTTTCATGTGTAGTTCTATGGAGGAATAACACATATAGGAGACAAGTTCCTCAGCACTGCTCATGTTTTACCAGCCATCATGTCATGTATCATGCAGTTTTCACATGCCACAATTTTTATATAGGGTATGTCTACAATACCCTCCTAGTTTGAACTAGGAGGGTAATGTAGGCATACCGCACTTGCAAATGAAGCCCGGGATTTGAATTTCCCGGGCTTCATTTGCATAAGCAGGGAGCCGCCATTTTTAAAACCCCGCTGGTTCGAACCCCGTGCAGCACGGAGTTCGGGATTTGAATTTCACGAGGAGTAACGGTAGTTCAACTAGGAAGCCTAGTTCGAACTACCTAGTTCATGCCCCGTGTAGACGTGCTGCATGGGGTTCGAACCAGCGGGGTTTTAAAAATGGCAGCTCCCCGCTTATGCAAATGAAGCCCGGGAAATTCAAATCCCGGGCTTCATTTGCAAGTGCGGTATGCCTACATTACCCCGCTAGTTCGAACTAGCGGGGTAGTGTAGACATACCCATAGAGTGTTTGACTGGGATATGGTATGTCCTCAAATATTGCAGAGAGAAATTAAATCAGGTACATCCCATGAGATTGTAATGTAAAATTCCATTCAAATATCCTTTAATATGTTGAATCTGAGCATCCTCCAGAATGTCTTTTAAGTTCACTCTACTTGGACGGTGTGACAGTGTGAATTATGGTCTCTTTAAAGGGTGAATCTAGAGAAATCCTTAAAACTGTAAACTCTGAGCCAAAAGGAAATGTAAAGTGTTCAAGATGCGGGAAACAATATGACTGGTGAAATAAAGTGCACACCTATGTCACATGTCCTGGATTCAGTATGGAGGTATGTATGAAATGCATGAAACATAACCAGATTTTACCCCCTTTCCTTTTCTCATGTGCTTTGAAAGGACCCAATGTGGGGTTCATTGGTTTGAATTTCACATCTTGTGGGATCCATATGGAATATGTGGGATGAGTTAGATAGGAACTATGGAGCCAAAATATCTGCAAAAATCATTTACAGCATTTCTATCTCCTTAAAATGAGGGTAAGATGCACCAATTTAAGACATGAGTTTTCTCTTTTACAATATGCAGCTATACTGGCGACTAGCAGTTGGGTCAAATCATAAGTGCAGATAAAGACTTAGGAAAAGATCTTATAAAAGATTTGTTAATTGCATGATCTGCCTTGACTTTTATTATTTCTGAAAGCGTTCTGACCCTAGGACTATTATAATACTACCCATTGACTTCCATGTCTCTGGGATCCCTATCCTTTCTTAGTTCGAATTTATTTTTCTATATTTTGAAAGTCCAAAATATTCTGAGTCAAAATTTTATTGTATGTTGATTTGTAATTTTCATATCTTCAATTCTCCACTTTCCTGTAATCTTTGGACAAAAATTGAGTTTTTCCAACTACTGGAGCCTTTGCAGGCTGGAGGACATTCAATTTAGTATATATTGTTTGAAAACAACTAAAGCACTTTTTTCAGTCGTTCGGACCAAATGTTAGTCGGGGTTTATAGTGCTTCCCAGAGATGTGAAACCAGAGTAAAGTCTTTAGAGCATATGCAGGTGTCTCCTGGTAGAGTACCTACTTGTTTTCTGCTATTTCGGAGTCTCTTTGCTAGATCATTTAAGAAAATTACTAGTAATAAAGTTTGAATGCAAAGAATTTAACATGGGAAAAAATCAACACTAGCAAGTTAGCTCAGATGATCCTAAAAGAAGCCTGCCATCTGGGCCAGTTTTCACTTCATGATGAAAGTAATTTGAGTTGACTGTTAGGTCCCAATAAGAGAGGAAATTAAGAGAATGAGTATGCACCATATATAAATGTTACACAGAGGAATAGTAAAGTGTATGCTGTTTTGTTCTTTTCAATTAATTTGCTTTTTAGATAGCTATGTGATCTCAGGGTTTGAAATTATTATTTGAAACAGGATCTGAAGGCAGAGTCTTAACATTTAACAATAACTCTGCCTTCCAGCTCTTTTGGCAAACTCAAAGACATTCATGGTATGAGTTAACTCTAGGCTATCTGTTTCATAATTTGTACATTAAATAGTTCTTACACAGGAAAAAAATAACAAAGCCATTGACAAAGTGAAATGTGCGCCCATTATACACACTAATCTGTTTTGATGCATTTAGTCTGGAAGTTGATGTATACTTTAATTTCATTAGAAACCAGAAACAGAGTTTAACATGAACACATACGGGGACATTTAAAGTGGTGAGGCAGAACCATAATGTATTTGTAATTTGTTGCAATCTGCATACTTTATAGTCTAAAATCTTGCTTTTTATTAACAAGTTTCTGTATTATTGACTATTAAAGAGTCCACTGAAGAAGCAGTCTGCCCTTGCGAATACAAAATAAAAGGGCAAAGAATAGTTCGGAAAACCTATAAGGAAGGTAACAAATCAAATTACCTCTCTTTTTAGATAAGAAATAACATAAAGGAGGGGAAAACAGAGACTAAACTAGGGATAGATGAACTGGTTTGAGGGGAAAAATTAAGAAATTTAAGAAAAGACCTTTGCTCATTTTTAGAAGTGAACAATAGCTCACCTTAATGTTTCTTCAATATACATATAACTTTTTTGATCCTTCTTATTTTAAACTTCATTCTCTTAATTTCTTTTTTATTCCAGATCAAAATAATTGTTCACAGCAATGGTGGGGAATCTCTGGCCTGGGGATTGGATGCGGTTCATCAGGGTTAGCCACTGACGGGTTGCCAGATGCTGTGTCTTCAGACACAGTTATTCACAGCTTCCATTGGCGGCAGTTTTGCCATTCCTGGCCAATGGGAACTGTGGGAAACAGTGGCCTAGCCCACACTGCTTCTTTCCCATATCTACAGAGCCAGTTACCTCATCATAGAAGCTAATCAGATTGGTCAGGCATGATTTTTCCAGGGACTGAGGTAAGGCTGACTGGTCTGTAGTTCCCTGGATTGTCCTTCCCTTTTTTAAAGATGGGCACTACATTTGCCTTTTTCCAGTTATCTGGGATCTCTCCTGATCTCCACAAGTTCTCAAAGTTAATGGCCAAGGACTCTGCAATGACATTTGCCAACTCCCTCAGTACCCTTGGATGCATTAAATCTGGGCCCATGGATTTGTGTATGTTTAGCTTTTCTAAATAGTTCCTAACTTGCTCTTTCCTCACCAATGGCTCTCCACCTCCTTCCCATACTGCTTTGCTAGTGCATTAGTTTGGGAGCTGACCTTGTCCATGAAGACAGAGGCATTGAGTACTTCAGCTTTTCCCACATCATTGGCACTAGATTACCTCCTTCATCCAATAAGGGCCCCCTTCCCTCTCTGATCATACTCTTATTGCTAACATGCCTGTAGAAACCTTTCTTGTTATCCTTCACATCCCTTGCTAGCTGCAATTCCAATTGTGCTTTTGCCTTCCTGGTTAGTCCCCTTTATTCTCAAGCAATATATTTATACTCCTCGCTAGTCATCCATTCAAGTTTCCACTTCTTGTACTCTTCCTTTTTGTGTTTAAGCTCACCAAGGATGTCCCTGGTAAGCCAATCTGGTCACCTACCATATTTGCTTTTCTTGCTGTGCATCGGGATGGTTTCTTCCTGTGCCTATAATAAGGCTTCTTTAAAATACTGCCAGCTCTCCTGGACTCCTTTCTCCTTCATGTAAGCATCGTAGGGTATCCTGCCCATCAGTTCTCTGAGGAAGTCAAAGTCTGCTCTTCTGAAGTCCAGAGTGTGTTTTGCTACTCTCCTTTTTTCATTTGGTCAGGATCCTGAAATCTTCCATCTCATGATCACTACTTCCCAGGTTATCACCCACCTCTACTTCCCCAACTAGTTCCTCCCTTTTTGTAATGTTTGGAATTGAGTCAAAATTGACTATTTTCATCAAAGATATTGACATGGGCAAACTGGCACATTTTGAAAGGTTCCAATTTTTTCTTGGTTTGTATCAGAGAGAGAATCCAAAATAACAGCCTTGATTTGTGGCAGCTTGCTGGGTTTGTTTCTGAGCTCCTGATGGCATTCAAGTCTCATTTGGTTGACTTTTGCAAACATAGTGCTCTGTTTAAGTTTATGATTTGTTCACATAAAGCGTCTGTTGAAGAACTCGATTTGACAGTCATTCTAGGCATCTCAGTCATCAATTTGGAAATGAAAATAGCAGATTTCACAAGGAGTCAGATACCTGGGAGGAAAAAATCAAACTGAATTCTGAATTAGAATACCTTGCTTGACAACATGCAGAATTGGCAAAACTGCACAAATGAGTTGATATGAAGAAATTAGAGCACAATGATAATCTGATTCTGCAAGCTTGGAAATAACTTCCTGTCACATACAGAACCATGCAGAATGTCAGCCTGACCTTACTTTCAATATTTGGCTCCATCTATATGTGTGAGCAGGCTTTCTCTCATATGAATCACATCAAAGGTAATTTGCACTCAAGCTTGGCAGAAGACAGCTTGAATGCACGCATGAAACTGAATTTGACCAGTTATGATGTAAACTTCAAAGAAATGTGTGAAAAGATACTGCAGCCAAAATCCTTGATTACAATGTTTCATTTATGCTATTATTAAACATCGTGTCAATTATTAGTAATATTAAGTTGTATATTTTCAGTCATGCAAATGGGCATTCTTATACTGGCCCTTTGTTGACCACTTATTCTGAATGTTGATGTTGTTTGGCTCTTTTGTTTGAAAAGGTTGCCAGCCTCTGGTTTACTGCCTAAAATGGGGTGGAGGAGGAAACCTTGCAGAGAAGGAATACAACATATAGAGAAAACAACTAGGGTGAGGTGTTCCTTTACTTTTTGTAAATACAGTTTGATTAATGCTTGTGATGGGACTATAAACCCCACACAGGATATAAAGAGTTTAACTTTGGAACTGGAGAGCTCCATTAGCCTCTCATGGTGGCGAGGATGTGGTAGTCTGAGGGAGGATACCTGGAGGTGGGAGTGGTTTGAGGATTATATATATAAAAGCAGGGACATCTGAAAATGGATGGAACTACAGCAAGTCTTGAATAGAGGGCCAGTCTCCACAGTGCCAGACCACTTTTTAGGGAGAGTTGAGGCAGAGGTAAGAACTTAAGAAAATAAGAACAGACACTCAGCTCAGTCAGAGCAAAGATCCAGCTAGCCCCATATCCTGTATTACAACAGCAGCCAGTGCCAGATACCCCAGAGGAATGAATAGAACAGGTCATCACCAAGTTACCCTATCACTCCTTCCCGGCTTTTGGCTTAGGGTCACCATCCCTGGTTACCCTGGCTGATAGCTTTTTGGTGGATTTAATTTATTCAGTTCTTTTAAAAACTCTGTTATAGTCTTGACCTTCACAACATCCTCTGGGAAAAAGTTCCACAGGTTGCCTGAGTACTGTGTATAAAAATACTTCCTTTATTTGTTTTAAACCTGCTGCCTATTAATTTAATTGGGTGACCCTTAGTTCTTGTGTTATAAGGAGTAAATATTATATTCCTTATATTCTTTCTCTACACCAGTGAGGATTTTTAAATGTGAATCATATCTTCCCTTAGTTATCTCTTTTATAAGCTGAAAAGTGTCTGTTTTATTAATTTCTCCTCATAGAGAAGACATTCCATGCCCATAATCACTTTGTTGCCATTTCATGTCTTTTCCAATTCCAATATATCTTTTTTGAAATTCATTTATGAATATATGAAATAACACTGGTCCCAGAACAGACCACTGAGGAACACCACTATTTACCTCTCTTCATTCTGAAAAACTGATCTATCCATTGTTTCCTATTTTTAACTAGTTATCAATCCATGAGAGGACCTTCCGTTTTATCTCATGGCAGCTTATTTTACTTAGGAGCTTTTTTGAGTGATCTTGTCAAAGACTTTCTGAAAATCTGAGCACACTATATCTACTGGATTCCTTTTGTCCATATAATAGTTGACCCCTTCATAGAATTCTAGTAAATTAGTGAGGCCTGATTTTCCTTAACAAAAACCATGTTGACTGTTCTCTAACATCTGAATGTCTAACAATATTGTTCTTTACCATAGTTTCAAACAGTTTTCCTAGCTCACCTCTGGATCTTTTTTAAAATTGGCAACACATTAGCTATCTTCCAGTCATTTGTTAAAAAGCTGATTTAAATGATAGATTACAGACTGCATTTAGTAGTTCTGAAATTTCATATTTGAGTTCCTTCAGAACTCTTGGATGAATGTCATCTTGCCTGGTGACTTATTACTGTTTATTTTATCCATTTATTCTAAAACCTCTTCTAATGACATGTTAATCTGGGATAATTCCTCAGATTTGTCATCTAAAAAGAATGGCTCAGGTTTGGGAATCTGCCTCACATCCTCAGCCATGAAGACCAACACAAAAAAATCATTTAGTTTCTCTGTAATCATAGAATCATAGAATACTAGGACTGGAAGGGACTTCGAGAGTCCAGTCCCCTGCCCTCATGGCAGGACCAAATACTGTCTAGATCATCCCTGATAGACATGTATCTAACCCACTCTTAAATATCTCCAGAGATGGAGATTCCACAACCTCCCTGGGCAATTTATTTCAGTGTTTGACTACCCTGACAGTTAGAAACTTTTTCCTAATGTCCAACCTAAACCTCCTTTGCTGCAGTTTAAGCCCATTGTTTCTTGTTCTATCCTCAGAGGCCAAGATGAATGAGTTTTCTCCCTCCTCCTTAGGACACCCTTTTAGATACCTGAAAACTACTATCATGTCCCCCCTCAATCTTATCTTTTCTAAACTAAACAAACCCAATTCTTTCAGCCTTCCTTCATAGGTCATGTTCTTTAGACCTTTAATCATTCTTGTTGCTCTTCTCTGGACCCTCTCGAATTTCTCCTCATCTTTCTTGAAATGCAGTGCCCAGAACTGGACACAATACTCCGACTGAGGCCTAACCAGCGCAGAGTAGAGCAGAAGAATGACTTCTCGTGTCTTGCTCACAACACACCTGTTAATGCATCCCAGAATCATGTTTCCTTTTTTTGCCACAGCATCACACTGCTGACTCATATTCAGCTTGTGGTCCACTATAAACCCTAGATCCCTTTTTTGCCATACTCCTTTCTAGAAAGTCGCTTCCCATTCTGTATGTATGAAACTGATTGTTCCTTCCTAAGTGAAGCACTTTGCATTTGTCTTTATTAAACTTCATCAGCTGTGTCTAGACACATCACAATTGCAAATGAAGCAGGGATTTAAATCCCCCCCGCTTCATTTGCATAAACATGGCTGCCGATTTTTTCCGGCTCGGAGCTTTGCCGGGGATCTTTTGGAAAATAAAGCCTTTTCCGAAAGATCCTTTATTCCTCTTAAAATGGTTTTTGTAATTACATGTAATGGTTGTGGAATTGTAATGCCATAGTACAAAAGGAAGCTTAGTCAATTACGGTGTTATGGAATTTTAATTTTGTAGAGAGCTGGCTTTTTTTTCTTCTGGGGAATGTTGATTGGTTTGAAAAGGTAGTAGGGAATGATGGAAACAGATTGGTTGAGAGAAAGCAGGGAGTAGATAAAAGGAAAAAAAGATTTAATGGTCAGGATATAGAAAGGGGGAAGTAGAAAGGGGTGAAAGGTTATTGAGCAATAGGCAAGGGAACTCAAGTACTTCAGTAGTAACACAGCAAAGAATGATAAATGATATCTGTAGTTCAATTTTGAGATGAGTGACTGAGTGATTTCAGGAATATAGAGGAAGCAGAGGAGGGAACAGAACCTGGTGCTCCATCTGGATCCCTCTAAATCCACTGGCAGCTTTTGACTTAGCAGATGCTACATGATTGTACAATCTGCTTTTTGCCAGTAAGTACATTTCCTTCTAACAAGTAGGATACTTCATGATAAATTTTGATGCCTAAATATATGATCCCTTTTGGTACCCAAATGAATGGCAAATTAACTATGTCATCAGGCAGAGTTGCACACTGTGTTTAATGAGACTCTGCAGCACAAATCATGATGATATATCATCTGAATAAAAAGATATTTTTCATTTATATATGTCTTTGCATATGAATGTTCTATCCAAAATTAGAAGTGCTTAAATTGCACAAAGTGTGTCTAAATTCAGACATGCTGGAAATTTCATAAATCTAATTCTCATGAGATATGCAATCAACTTTTGCAGGCTTAGTCTGCAAAAGTTCAGAACTTGAATGAATACCAAATGACAAAACATTTGACAATTGCCAATCATATATATTAACTACCTTGGGTGTAATTTTATGATTTTTTTACAATCTTTTTGCTTCTAGTACAAAAAGGCAAGCATCTAATAATTTGTATTTCTATAACATATTCCATCCAGAGATTTAAAAGTTGTTACTAATATTATTGAGTTAAGATCAGTGTCATTCACTCATCATGGCTCATAGATTAGTAACTCACAAAATGCACCAGTGATTGAATCTGAAGTATCTGAATTAAAAGCATTGTAAGTATATGAATTAAAACCACAAGATACAACAGAAAGCAATTTTTGGTTTTTCTTGAAAATACATTATTGGACTTCTCAGCATATTGTCCTGACTAATTATCAGTGAGTTGCAATCGCTAGCATCTAATATAATTCTAGAAAATAAAATCTGTTAGTTGCAGATGTTTTACATTATGTAACAGACTGCATTGATTCACTGAACAATAAAAAGCAAAAAAGTAATACATGAGTCAGACTTCAAACAAATATAAAGAATAGGTTTAAATCAAAAGTTACTTTGGGGAATATTAAGATTGTATACAACAGTAGAAAAATATCCTACTGAAGATTGAAGGTTCAACTTTAAATCTATTTTAATCGTATCATGTAATTCTTTAATTACATGAGCTAATATTACTATAATATATCATTTCTCTCTCTATATAAGTAAACATGTAAAATCTTGAAGTTAATTTAATTTAATTATTTTTATTTAATTAATTTATTTAAATCCCAGACTTGAGCAAATTTTATTTAATCTGTTTTAGATTTACATTAATTTTTTTAATAGTCCATAGATTGTAACATACATTAACTTTTTCAAAACCAGGCACATGAATTTAAAGCTTAAATAAAGAGACAAGGTGAATAAGATAATATTTTTTATGGGACCAACTACTGTTCGGGAATAATGACAGGGTTGCAGCCTTTAAGGGTACATGAAATGACAGGGGAGCAAAAGGAGTGTAGGAAGCGATTACCATGCAGTACTCCAAAGACTGCAAATGATAGAGTCTGGGGCTTTAGGACTGGCAGGTTAACCAGTGTCTGCAGATTTGGGTTTGCTGCAAGAGAAGTATTATGTCCCGGTGCAGCTACAGCTCCTTTTTCCATCTTGGATTCTTAGGTCTGATTCATGTCTGATCATATTAGCAGAAAATCAGAGAGCTGGAAGAGACCTCAGAAGGTCATCAAGTCCAGCCCCCTGCCCAAGGCAGGACCAATCCCAACTAAATCAACCCAGCTAGGGCTTTGTCAAGTTGAGACTTAAAAATCTCTAGGGATGGAGATTCCACCACCTTCCTAGGTAACCCATTCCAGTGCTTCACCACCCTCTTAGTGAAATAGTTTTTCCTAATATCCAACCTAGATCTTCCTCACTGTAACTTGAGACCATTGCTTCTTGTTCTGGCATCCGTCACTACTGTGAACAGCCTCTCTCCATCCTCTTTGGAACCTCCCTTCAGGAAGTTGAAGGTTGCTATCAAATCCCCCCTCACTCTTCCCTTCTGCAGACTAAATAAACCCAAATCCCTCAGTCTCTTTTCATAGGTCTGGCGCTCCAGACCCCTAATCATTTCAGTCACCCTCTGCTGGACTCTCTCCAAAGTGTCCACATCCTTTCTAAAGTGGGGGGCCCAGAACTGGACACAATATTCTAGATGTGGCCTCACCAACGCCGAATAAAGGGGAATAATCACTTCTCTGGATCTGCTGGCCATGCTCCTCCTAATGCACCCCAATATGCCATTAGCCTTCTTGGCTACAAGGGCACATTGTGGACTCAAATCCAGCTTCTCATCCACTGTAATCCCAAGGTCTTTTTCTACAGAGTTGCTACTTATCCATTCGGTCCCCAGCCTGTAACAATGCTTGGGATTCTTCTGTCCCAAGTGCAGGACTCTATACTTGTCCTTGTTGAACCTCATCAGATTTCTTCTGGCCCAATCCTCTAATCTGTCCAGGTCACTCTGGACCCTAACCCTGATCCTTGGGGCACTCTGCTAGAAACCAACTGCCAACCTGACATCGAGCCATTGATCACTACCCGTTGGGCCCGACAGACTAGCCAGCTTTCTATCCCTCTTACCCTCCATTTATCCAATCCATATTCCCTTAACTTGCTGGTAAGAATATTATGGGAGACCGTATCAAAAGCTTTGCTCAAGTCAAGGTATATAACATCCACTGACTTTCCCATATCTACAGAGCCAGTTACCTCATCATGGAAGTTAATCAGATTGGTCAGGCACAACTTGCCCTTTGTGAATCCATGTTGACTATTCCTGATCACTTTCCCCTCTTCCAAGTGCTTCAAAATGGATTCCTTGAGGATCCCCTCCATGATTTTTCCAGGGACTGAGATAAGGCTGGCTGGTCTGTAGTTCCCTGGATTGCCCTTCTTCCCTTTTTTAAAGATGGGCACTACATTTGATCTTTTGTTCTCTATCTTATCTGCCATGTTGCCCCTCCAGGGCCTTGGTTTATGCTCTGATTTGAATCTGGCTTTCAGGATTTCACACAACATGTCTTCCCTGTTTGTCTTCTTTCACCTGAGCAGCAGCAGACATTCTGCAGGACTGTATGGAACAACCTCCTAGTCCATGACATCAGGAACTTCTGATATACACAGACAGATGAATCATTGGATTTACAGTCACAACAGACAGGGAAAGATAAGTTTCAAACCTCTTTCATTATTTCCCTACATTTTTAAATATGAAATGCATATTAGCACTTCAGCGTTGGAAGGGGTTTTGACACACACAGGTCTCAGTTACCGAAGAAAACTTCAGGCAAAAGGAGTGCAGGCACACACATTCAGCTAGAGGGGGCGCTTGTGAGAGGTGAGTGCTGCCCCATTACAGGCATGCATAGTGAGTGTTTCTCTCAGCCCTGTGGTATGAATGATGGAGTTCCTTCACTTTCATGCAGCATTCCAGCAATACAGCTGTTCCCTGTTATACCCATTTTCTTACGTGCCCCATGCAAAAAATTTGTAGATATCCACATTTTTCTGGCTAGTTCATAGCTGTGCTTTTGCAGCTTCTTCTCCACAGGCCAGGAGATTTAACTCCTCCAAACTGAACACATATAGTACATGGATCTGATGTGGTAGTTGGGCAGTTGCACAGAAGGGGGGAACTGCCAAGTGTGCTCACCAAGCTGGGCAATAAGAAACAGGAATTTTAAAAATAAAAGGGGTGGGGCAATATGGCTTTCTATTTCTCTGACTAGTGGGCAATGAAGTTTGCAGCTGTGACCAGAGCAGTCAGTGTCGCATGGAATGGGGTACTAAGGGACATTGCCTTTATTCTGTTCCTGGGTAAATGTATCAAATTTGCCAATGAAGACAAGTTTTGCAGTGTCTCTCTCTAGTTCTGTTCCCTAACAGGTTTCTCTGTGTTAACATTTTGAATATCTGATTTGTGTCCATTAATTCTTTATCATAGAGACTGTCCAGATTGGCCAATATACATGGCAGACATTAACTGGATGGGCAGTTATATTCAACACCCAAATGGTATCAAAAGCTAAATATTGACACTTATATCCCACTCTATTAGCCTCATTTAGCATGGACACTATAATTGATTCCCTCTCTCCCTGCTTTAAGTTGGGTTGGGGAGGGGGGGGGGGGAGTTGTGCCACTCTGTGTCTCTTGCTCCACTCATCTGAGGAAGTTGGTTTAATGTTACCATAAAAAATATTTTCACTGGAGACCACCCAGGGTTACACTAGTATGGGTTTATTTCCACTAGGTGTAGAACTAAAGAAGAGAAAGCAGCCACCACAGGTTTAAGCTAAAGAAGATAGAACTCGACCAGCTCAACATTATTTCAAAATAAAGGCTTGTAATGTAGATGCGCACTATGTTATTTCGGAATAACATCAGTTATTCTGAAATAATGCTGCTGCTGTTTAGACGTACCCTAAGGTGCAACAGGACCACTTTTTTTTTAAAGTTTTATCACTTAAAGTTACTCACAGATTTAAGAGACATGCGTGATGTCTTGCACTGAGATTCTTACAAACTTAAAATAACAGTAAAATCTGTTTGAAAATTGCATGATCTATAGGCAAAGATTCATAATTTACCTGCATCAAGACTAATATTCATACAAAACATTTAGAGGGATTTCTGCTAAGTGTTGATCATTTATATGGATGTTTCTATCCACAAGTAGTTCAGCTGTTAATCTGTCACACTTTAAAAAACAAAAGGTAAACTCTTAACTGATATGTTTATCTATTAATAAAGATTTAGGACCAATTTATGGTTCCATTTAAGTAAAACTGGAGTTTTCCTATCCACTTAATGGGGTGAGTTGTAGGCCATATCCAGGTCCCCTTTATCATTTGACCCACAGTAGAAATATCTTCCAGCTCCTTCTGAATGTGGTGCCATCTCTCACTTGGTTAAAAAGAAGGAAATCATAGTTTATTTAAAAGTGGAATTTTCTTTTCTATGTTTTCTTTATGTAAGACTTACAATGGTTTTATGTCATGAGATGAACACTATTGCTCTCTCAACTCATATAAATTACTACTTATAAGATCTTGAATTAAGGTAAACATCTCTGGAGTGTCCTTTCTAAGTACCTAGGCAGCATATCCACTTCTCATAAGAAACTGAAGAATTGTCAACTTGTATAAAAATCACTTTTTCACTCTTTACAATGTACAGTATATAAGTTTTATGCTTTACTGCCTAGTAAAAATCACTCAGCTTTGCTTCCCCAGTATTTTTTCTCATACTTTGAACAGCCTTATATAAAGCAAAAACTCATTTTATCTAAATTCTCAAGACTTCTTAATTATATTTCTGATTAACTCTATCAGCATATAGGTATATCTGACATTTTTTCTATAGTGTTACATAGACAATCAAAAAAAATTACCAATGATGAAGTAGTATGTATAAAGAAATACTGTTAGCTGATGACTCTCTGGATAAGGTATCTCAGCAAATCAACGGTTTAAAAAGAAATATTAATTTCCATTAACAATCACTTGCAAAAATATGTAAGATAATAGGATACATTTTTTCTATAGTGTATGAGCATTTTCTATTAACAACTTTTGTTACCAAGTTCAGAGCGGTGTTTGGAGCTGCACATTGGAAACTTCCTTTCAAAGATCAACCTAAAAGCAGGGGGGAGAACGGGACAGGAGGAAATCCATGAGACTCTAGACCATATCTATACAAACTAGACACATATGTATGTGTTGGCTTGTGCCATGAGCCCCCTCTTGTTCACATTGACATTGCTGTAGCATGTATCTCAAAATCATTAGAAAGCAAGCAAGACATCATGCTTGAGGGGTATAAGTTCATACCCAAGAGCTACGTCTACACTGCAGGCTTCTTGCACAAGACCGCGTCCACACAGGTCAAAGCTCATCACAAAAGCGATGCACTTTTGCTCAAGAGAGCATCCATATTGGTGGAACGCTCTTGCACAAATTCCTCTCCCCCAGAAAACCTTCGAACAGGGCAAAAGGGCACTGGTACCTTCTGGGGGTAGAGGCTGGAGTTCCTCTGAGACACGTGCTTAAAGGGATTTCCCTGGACAGTGGTTTCTCTGCTGCTGCATGCTTTGGGACATCTTGTAGGAACTGAAAGCTGTAGCAGTGCCTGTTGTAGGTGCCCTCAGCCTCTTTGGATACCACAGCTTGAGCCCTAGTGCCTTTTTGGAGAATTGTCACTCCTATTTGCTGTACCATGGAGCCAGGGATGGCCATGTGCCTGCTCTGGCCCCACACAGCCATTTTGGAGTGCATGCAGATGCTGCTCCATGCTGCCTTGCTACTCCTGCACAAGCTCAATGCCGAGCTCACTCTGGACTCCCTCTCCCTGGATGTGATGGCTTCTCTTTGGTATCCCCACCCAACCATGAAGTGGCGATACTGGAGACTCGACACCAGTTCCAACTTGTGGGACCGGCTGCTCCTGGAGCAATGGGATGACCAGCAGTGGCTCCAGAACTTGAGGATGTGGAAGCAAATGTGCCTGGAGTTGTGTGCCTGGCTCTCTCCTGAGCTCCTCAGACACGCTACCCAGCTGTGGCCTGCCATCCCTGTGAACAAGAGAGTCGCAATCGCCCAGTGGAAGCTGGCCACCCCAGACAGCTATTGCTGGGTGGCACACCAGTTTGGGGCGGGCAGGTCCACAGTGGGTACAATCTTGATGCAGGTAAGGCCCTCGGGGGGCTGCACTCTCTGCCCAGGGGAAGGGAAGACTCCAGGCTGAGGGTGGCGGACAGAGAGAGTGGGGAAAGCTTGTGCCATCCCTCCCTCATATAGCCCTGATGGTATGGGGGGGGGGGCTCTTGAGAGAGGGACCCTGGAGTGTTTGTAAGGAGAGGGCATCACAGGGGGGCGGGCACCGCACAAGGGCTCATGCACCCACCCCACCTCATTCCGTGCATTTACTGTGTTTCTGTGTGCCCTTCTGCAGGTTGTCAGAACCGTCAACGACATCCTGCTCAAGAGGGTCATCCGCCTATGGGACAGGACACAACCGTGGCTGGCTTCGCTGCCCTAGGTTCCCCAACTGCAGGGGAGCCCTGAATGGGACCCACATCCCCATCCAGGTATCAGAGCATCAAGCGGCCCACTTCATCAACCACAAGGGGTACTTCTCCATGGTGTTCCAGGCCTTTGTGGACCACCATGGCTACTTCACAGACATCTATGGTGCACATGACTTCCACATCCTCAGATACTCCAGCCTGTATCGCAGGATGGAGGTGGGCACTTTCTTCCCCCAGAGGGAATTGACAGTTGGGGACGTCTGCATGCCTTTGTGCATCGTGGGGGATGCAGCCTATCCCCTCATGCCCTGGCTGATGCAGCCATACACTAGACACATGGATCCCGGATGGAAATGATTCAACCATCACCTGAACTAGGCCACAATCAGGTGGAGTGCACCTTTGGATGGCTCAAAGGGAGATTCTGTTGCCTGCTCACCCATCTCAAAATGAGCATTGAGAGGTTGTGACATCATTTTGTATCCTGCACACCATAGTGGAGTGGAGGGGGAAGACCTTCCTCCCAGGGTGGATGGTAGGCGAGGGCTGGGCATGTGAGCAGCCCCGCAGAGCTGCCATCTGGCAGGCATACCATGACAGGGTGCACATCCGGGAGTCCCTCAAGGAGATGTTCTCCCAGGCCCCATAGTAGGGTCGCTTCTGTCTCCCATCCACATCTCCTTTCCATCTCCAACCCTTCCCTCCTGTCCTTCCCTATTCTCCCAATAAACACAAATTTTTGTTAAATAAACCAAAAACTGTATTATTTACATGAGGACGAAGGGTGGGCAATGGGAGGGCTCTCAGCTGGGAGGGAGAGGAGGAAGGGGCTCAACTAGGAGGGGGAGTTAGTGCAGGGTGGGGCAGCTCCTGCCAGTGCCTCTGTAGGTGAACTCTGTGGGAGGTCTTGGCACCCTTCAGGCCGGGTTGGGGCAGGCAGCAAGGGGAGGTGGGCAGCACAGGGTGCAGCAGGAGGGGGCATGGCAATGGCGGCAGGAGGGGGCATGGGCATGGCACGGAGGGCAGTAGGGTGGGGTAAGACCATGCCATAGTGCATGGCATGGCCAATGTGGGAGGTCAGTACAGCGATGCTGTGACAAATGTGGTTGCAGAGCTGTAGGAACTGGCCACATGCCTACTGGTGCCACTCCCAGTCATCCTGCAGCTTGCCTGCTCCAGTCTTTCGATGGCCTGGACATGATGCCGGAGGAGCTGGTCGTACTGCCTGGCCCACCAGACTGGTGCCTGGGTGGTTGGTACCGCCTCTGCAGGGCTGGAGGATCCCTCGCTCCTGGCTGGTCCCACTGCAGAGAACACAGAAAATGGTGAGACAGTCAGTCAGCCCTGCCCACAGTGTCCCTGAGCCCCATGCCCTCCTCCCTGAGCTTCACGTGACACCACCCAACCACCATCATCCCCTGTTGAGTGTGTTCACATAAAAGGACTAGCTCCACATCCTGGGAGAGAAGTGATCTTCCATGGATTGTAACCCTTCAGAGACATCATTTTGAATGCAGCCCACTGGTCTGTGTCCTAGCCACTTGGCTTGCAGTGTCTGTCTGCATAGCACTGTGCACACTCCCTCCCCAGGGCAGGACATGTGTGAGCAGCAGGGTCCCAGGCATGCCCTGAAGCTGCCTCCTGCATCCACCTGTCACACAGTCAGGCTGCACGAGGTTGCACGTGCTGTGTACTGCTGCACAGTGTGCAGCTCAAACTACCTCATACTCCCCCCACCCCTGGGCACCCACCTCCCCTACCCTTGTGAGGAAGAAGCGCTACACTCACCAGTGGATACATCACTGGCCTTGGATTAGGCCTGGGAGGCGTCCCAGCCACTGGGTACTGACTCAAGGTGCAGGGTGATGGTGCTGCTGCGGTCATCTCCCTCATCCTCGGACCCAGTGGTCAGGTCACCCTCCTCCTCCAGGCCAGCAGTCCTCACCACCGAGGTGCACAGGTCGGTATCCACCACTGGCGAGGGACTTTGCACTGCCGTCTCCCCCAGGATGGCATGCAGCCAGTCATAGTGGGGGGAGGTGTCAGCTCCTGCCTCTTGGTCTTCAGTGGCCCTGACGTAGCCCAGGCACAGTTCCCTGACCTTGGCCTGGACCTATTCAAGGGTCCGGGCTGGATGTCCCTGGTCCATGAGTGCCTGGGCCATGAAACCGAAGATATCAGCATTGCGGCGCTGATCATGGGGGGCTTCCTCCTTCACTCCAAGGTCCAGGAGGACCTCTACTTCAGCCCCAGACCAACAAGGTACTCACCACTTGCTGCCCCTCCAGGCCTGCTGGGAACCTTGGGGTTGATGCTGGGAGGAGGGTGTAAGCTCTCGGGGTGCCATCTGGGCTCCTGGGTGCAGTAGGGTAGAGCCATGTGGTAGAGCTGCTGTGTGTGCTGCTGCTGCCGCATGGCGTCTGCAGGCTTTGTGTGCCTTTAAGGGGTGAATCCAGCAAGCAGGAAGTAGTGAGCTTGAGTGCGGGTACGGAGCATCCAAGCAACCATCTGCATTTTTTTCCTGGCAGGCCAGTTCTTGCGCAAATACTCTTGGCTGTATGTCCACACTGCCCTCTTGCACAAGAAGGCTTCTTCCTCATATGGAGCATCAGACCTCTTGCACAAGAAGCCCTCTTTTCAGATGCTGTACTATAAATGTACTTGCGCAAGAATGCACATGCAGTGTAGACACACTGCAAGTTTTTGTGCAAGAACAGCTGTTCTTGTGCAAGAAGCTTATAGTGTAGACGTAGCTAAGGTGTGGCACAGCCCTGTATCTATGCCAATCTGCCATGTGGTAAAGACCAAAAACAGGTAGCAGTTCTTGAGTTTCAATAGACTGCCATCCTCATTCCCACAGTGCACTGAACCCTTTGCTGCATTACTTATAGCCTGACCTTTAAAAGCTCCCCCTCCCCAGTTTCACTGGCAGTAGTGTGCTGCACTGACCACATCAGAACAGCTTTCTAGGGCAGTCTTTACAAGTCAGTACAGATGACATTGATACAGGGGCCAAGAGTAACTATCTGATCCATTCAGTCCTGGACAGAATTCACCATCCTCTGTTATTTCGGTGGGAGCAGCCAGAACATTTCACTTGTACCAGGACATTTTATTTCAGCTGCAGCAGGGAAGCATCCAACTGGCCTAGTGCTGGGGTGAATGAAGTCCTTGATGCCAAGAAAGCCAAAAGACTCAAATTGTGGGGCTGCTGAACTGTGGTGTAGACATTTGAACTCAGGCTATAGCCCAAGCTATAAAATCCACCTCACAGGGTCCCAAAGACTGAACTTCAGCCAAGTCTGAATGTCTTAATCACAACTAAACAGCCTCTTACCCTAAATCCCATGAGCCTGAGCTAGCTGGCACAGATCAGCTGCACATTTGTAATTGCAGTGTAGACATACTACAAGACTAGTTTCATTAGAGTTAGCTTACACGGTGTAGTATACATTAGCATAATTGAGAATCTATCCCAAGAGTGATCATATAAACACAATAAAGATAAATGTATTGCTGAAACAGTGGGCCTATTTTGTTATTTAAAATTTCAGGGATAGCAATGCTACCTAAAACCACATGCTCCAGAACAGCTACAAAGAAAGATATATGATATAGACTAAAATAAGGTAGATAAAAATAGGTTAGCAATAAAAGCATGCTTAACTCCACTTAGCTAACCCTCATTAGTTAACTTGGTGGAAATAGAAGAGAAGGCACTTATACAAATTCAACTCCAAGCTGTCCTATAGGCAAGAACTTGAGCTACCAACCTGAGTTTAAAAGCTAAGTTGTAAATTTATTGCTATTTTAACCCAAGTTAGCCAACACAGGTTAGCTAATCTGAGCTAAAACTATACCTTTTCGTAGTGTAGAAAGAAGATAAAGTCACGGTACATTGCCAGTTACATTTTGCTGACCTTCTGGTGTTCCCACTAAAATATTCAATTTCCACAACATAGATCTTCAAAAGGGCAGGATCTGACGCATAGTAATTAAGGCAACTTAAATGCTTCTGTTCAATGCTATTTTTCATTCTGTTACTAATGGAAATTTAGCTGTAATAGAAATATCAAAACAAATTATTCTGAGATAAGTAACTTACATAAAAATGAACCATTACACTATATTTTAAGAAGCAACTGAGGAGGTTGTTAAAGAAATTATTGTGCAAGACAGAGTTTGAAAAATGTGTATTTCATAAGGTTTGCAGACCTGTGTGAAGAAACAATGTCAAACAAAATAGATGTTAAACTTTCAAGGAGTATTGCTTCATAAATGAAGCAAAATTCCAATATTTCTCTTGTGAACTTAGACTATATCCCAATATTAAAATATTCACCCTATCTCACTGGGGAATGGGTTAATGGGAACAGCAGAGAAAAGACAACCCCTTCAATGGGGATCTGAGGAGGAGGAGGAAGAGGAAAGCTGATCTGAAGACTTCCCTCATGAAGAAAAAACATTTTTAGAATGCACTTGGAGATCATACACTGGCAGAGAAGGGAGCAGGGGAAAAGGAAAAATTTCTTCACCTGTTCCTGCTGCAGTAGGCTAGGTTGTGAAAGAGGAAAGGGAGAGCTGATTGTCTCCCATACTTCTCTTCTCCTATTTTAAATTCTGCCTTACATTGGAGGTATTGTGGTTGCAAAATGTTGTGGGATTGACTGAGCCCAGTTTTTAGGATAAAGAAGGAATTTTGCTCGCCGGGCAAGGCTTACACAGCATGGGAAGTACTTTTTTCTCTCAATGTTCCTTTCAGTATCCTAAAGTTCATTTTAGTAAGAAGCAGGCATAGGTGAAATCCTTTAGACATACAGTTCATTTACTAAAAAGTACAGTTTGGGCTCAACCAAAATTATTTGTGAATTTATGTCATGTTCACCAAGCAATTTCAATTTAACTTAAAAATTATTTCAAAGTTTCAGTAATGGTGATTTTTTATTTATTTTTTTACTTTGGACCTGAAACATTTTAATTTTAATTTTCAGGCGTTTTGACAAAAGTCAAGAGAAAAATCACAACATAACTGGAAAGGAAGCTGTTGCCATCTCTGGTATAAGCTTGAACTCAGGGTCTTATCCACTGGAGGTGGGGAAACCTGTGTGCAACTCCAGGGAAGCAGGGGCTAATCAATATCCTAAGACACTGCAGGTGGAAGATCTGGCCCCAGCAGCTGGGCAGTAGCAGGTGACCAGTTGTGCAGCTCTGCCGCCACCCATAGCCAGGGCGGTCCGGCCCCGACCCCGGCCATGCAGCTCCAGCCCTGGCAGCAGTCATGAAGTCCCAGCCCCGGCTGTGCATTCCCTACCCCAGTAGCAGTGGGGCCAGGGGGAGCTGGAGAGCTTTTACTCAGGGAGCAATGGCTGGCCAGGAAACACTGGGGTGGGATGGATCCATCGCATGGGGCAGGAGTTTAGCACGGGTCAGGAGGGGAGGCACCTCCCCTGGTCCAGCAAATCCCCTTGTTTGGGACCGTCAAGTCCCAATGGTGCTGGACCAAGGAGGTCCAACCTATACAGCTCCCCATGGCTCCTGTCTCATGGCAAATGTGGTGAGTGTCCAACATGTAACAGAAATCTCCGATCGTTTGTACTGACGAAATCAAAACCTATTAGAGACAAATTCATAATGCTGGTAAAGGTAATTATGACAGCAAATATAAGTTATTTTCCTCCAGATTTAGCCACCTTAACTAACATTTTAATTGAAAACTTGTAAATTCAAATTGAGCATACTACGAATGATGGGGAATTTCTCTGATCAACCTTTGTGTGCATAACTCTTAGGTTTCAGTGACAAGTGATTATATTATATCCTATAGATGTCTAGCTAAGCAGTTCAGCCATAACATATAATCAGTCTATTTTGAAAACATAACTACAGCAAGACCTGCAAGCTGATCCAGAATGATGTTATTAAATGTTTCTTTGAGAAATTTTGTTCCAAGTCCTGAAGAAATTCAGAGTATTTAAATGAGAAAGCTATGTGTGTGACCTCTGAAATATTTACATAGTTTTTTTTGTTTTTGTATTTTGTCAGAAGTGACCATTTGATTATCTAGTTTGACTTACTGCATTTCACAGGCTATTAAATGACATACAGTTACTCCTTTAATGGGCCAAATAACTTGCCTTTGAGTAATACACAAGTAATGTTTGTGGTTGCCTAAATAATATCTTCCAGAAAGGCATCCAGCTTTGATCTGCAGAAATAAAGAGATGGTTCTTTTGGTATTTTGTTCCAATAGTTAATTACCCTTATAATTAACAATTTGAGCCTTATTTCTCATTTGAACTTAGCTGGAAACTGAAGCCAGACATTAGTCCTTGCTGCACCTTTCTCCTCTAGATAAAATAAACTGTTGTTTTCTCCCCAGAAAGGTCATTTTATAGTGTAATCAAGTCACCTCTCAATCTTCTTTTTGATAAACTTAACAAAGAGAGTTCTCACAGTGTAAGGCATATTCTTTAGTCATTTTTGTGGCTCTTGTGCCTTCTCCAATGTTTCAGTATCTTTTTTAAAACATTTAGCCATACAGTTCTGCAAATATGCCCTTATACCAATTCATCACAATCCTGATTTTTTCCTGTTGTTAACAAGCCCTCATCACAGATTACATTTATTGGTACAAATATTAATAATACCAAAAATGCTATCTTTGCCAATAAACTTTATATGTGATCACTCTATGACTGCATTTTACTGTTTGAATACATATGAACTTTGGAACAGGAGTAATTAAAGTGAAGTCCACAGACTCCATTGTGACTATTCTCAGAGCTCTCTCTACAAAGCTATAGTTTACATATGTGTGCATGGTGTGGAAAAAGTGACTAAATATTTCCATAATTCATATAAAGTATAGATAAGGCATTAAATGAAGGAGGAATTATAACCACAATTACCAACCCTGCCTGACACAGTGTGCTGGATTCAGAATGATACTTTCCCCAAACAATTAATGTAGTAAAGCATACTCTTAGCTTAGAAGAAATAGCAGATAGCCCATGGAGTGTGGGACACAGCTGGAAATATGACAAGATTTGGGATACAGAAAAAATTGGAAAATAACAGTGTTATCAAAATAAACAAATATGGGGCTCAATACTCACCTGCTGTAAATCTGCATGTTTCCACTGACGTCAATTTATACCAGACTTACCAATTTACACCAGGTGAGGATCTATCAGAAATTCCTCAATGGATTTGGGAAAATATAAAATAGGCCATTGCATATGAAGCTGATGGTTATAGCCTCCTCAGAGACATCCACATAAATATTTTGTAAGAATGGATTACAATAAGATTCTTCAAAATAAACTGAAAAATATAACAGGATGACAGAGAGACAAGAAGTATGAAGAGGACTTTAGGTAGATGATAGCAGAAGTTAATGACACCAGACTTAAGTCTGGATCAGTATTCAGTCAGAGAGATGCAAAAAATAGGCAAGCTGAGGAAAGAATACAGGAATATTAACTATATAAAATGTTGCCTATTGTACTATAACTCTCACAAATTCTGTCTGCATAAGTTAGTTTCTACAAAGTTAAAAACCAGATATGTCTTCCATGTCATATGATTTTCTATGTATATACTTGTTGGTTTTACCAGAATCAAGGTAGCTTTATGCAATTTAGGAATTTCACACAGGACATCTGTTGCAATAAGTGAGCCTAAAAACTTATCCTAATTGATGTAAAAAGTGAGTGAAAGTTCATTTAAATGATCACAGTGAGCTGTTCGATAAATTATTTAAGAAAAATATAAGGAGACAGTGTGAATTAATTTAAGCAAAAAGGCTTTAACTATCTCTGATAAATAAGAGAAATATAGGATCAGAAATTAATTAATCAAAATTGGTCTGACCCTCATGGGGACAAAAAATGAAAGGATGTGCTAGTTCAGTGTTTCTCAACCTTTTTTTTATAAAGTATCCCCTTTTCCAAAAAAAAAAAAAAAAGTACCCCCTTTTTTTAAAAAAAATATCAACTATCCCCCAGCATTCACAGTTTTCAGACAACATTTTTTTCTACTATTGTAACAAATTTGTGTAAACAACTTAATCATAGCTGGGTGGGTGATGAAATGTTTGTGTGTAAAAAGTACAAAAATAATAAAGCACAGTAAAACTTAAAACAAAAATTCAGTTTTCTCTAAATTTCAGTAGTGTTGATATACCCCCCAGACTTCGCTTGAGTACCCCTAAGGGTACTCATACCACTGGTTGAGAAACACTGTGCTAAGTCCACCAATCATTCCCTTTTGGGGTCTTTAAGCAAAGAAATATCTGGAGAAAAATTGGCTACAAGAGCGATCATCGTGGCTACCACAGCATTTGTCTCCTGGGACTTGGGCCTTTATCGTCCTGAACAGACAGGGCTAGGGAGAGAGGCACAAAAGACATTGCCTCATCCACTGGATCTTAATGAATCCTGACACCATCTGTGATATGAGACCGTGTAATCCCCCATCTGATATGTTCTTTTCCCTTCCACCTTATTTCTTCTTTTTTCTAGCCCTTTTTCCTTATATTTAATAAGAGTCCGGCTAGCTGATCAAACCTCATGTTTTGCAAAACTGATGCAATCCTGTGGTCAGAAAGAGGCAGCTAAATGCAATGCGCTAAATAACACAATTCTTCTACAAGTTTACCAGATCTTGGAGTGGCTGATAAAACAGTCTGCAACACCTGTTTTTTCTCCAGCAGTGAGGATGCAAATGAGAACCAATTTGAGAGACAGAAACTGCATTTTCTATCTTCCAGAAAAAGGGGTCATGCTTTAATAACAACAGTAATGACAAAGGTGCCTATCTTAATTAATTTCTCTTTTCCCCCAAAGGAAAGTTATTATAGTACCATCTAAGAAGCTGTCACAGACAATATATGTTAGTATTCCCCTTCAAAATATTCTCTCCAAGTAAAGGAAAAGGGAATGAGGGATGATGTTACAAGGAAAGCTTTACTTAATAGTTCACATTTCAAAATCATTAACTATTTTCCTTGTTCTGTATTTGTAATAAAAGGTCAGGGATACTTTTATTCAGATGTTTTTATACAGACATATCAATCTGCTTAGAAACATGAAGAATCTATTAAACCTGTAATATCCAATTATCTTATTGTACTGCCTAGAGCATCAGCTTACTGTATGTGGTATTTCATTTTCCAGAGTAGAGTGCAGTTCCAAAACCACTCATTTACATATGTTGCTATATAACATGCAACCATTTCATCCATGGAACAGACCCAGTATGGACAGGAACAGCACAAGACAATATGCCTGCATGTCTGTTCTGTTCTTTGCCTCTTTTCTAGCAACAGTTGTCAACAAGGCCTTGAATCTGGTCAAAGTTTTATTGCGATATGATTACAACATAGATATGTTTCTTTAACTTATATCCCCAAACCACTCCACTTGGAAATTTTACACACAATACTTCTTTCCTTAACAGCTTTTAATTCCTTACCAAATTTAAAATATGAAAAGACTAAAGAGTTAAATTATTGTACAGTTTTTAGCAATTTCCCCTGTAATCTTTTTGATCCCTGTACAGATTTTTTCCATCCACATGCAGAATGAATTTTATATGTGCCAAGGTTAGTGTGAATGTGCACTACCAGTAGAAACAAAACCTAGCTGTGGGTGCTCTGCTAATCAGCTGTGTGGCATTTGAATCTTTCCTGAGTGGTCACATAAGAACTCAACTTCCAGGGAACACTGTAGCTCAGTCAGTGGTACTATTGCACACTATTTGCACAATTGTTTGTTGAGACAAACCTTATGTACTGGGTAATGATAAATGGACAACTGTATACCAAAAAAGAGCCAGTTTTGGTGCTGAGTGTTCTTTAAACCATATATTATGTACAGAACATGTACAGAAAATACTATACATGTAGAGTGGGAAATGACACTTTTACAATTTGAGAAAGGTGTGTGTGATTGTTGTTACATCAGTGATTTTGATACTATATGCAGGAAACTCGAGAAAGTACAAGAAATATATGCTGAGGAGTTTTCCTTGATTCTCTGGTGCAATTTTAATGATAGAGGGTTCTTGGTATTGTGCAGCTGGTGCTTTTGTAAAGCTAACATAAGCAAACAAACTTTGACCAAATGAACCTACTTTTGTGGGATGTGCCAATTAAGTAGCAGTTCTGAAAATGGGAAACTCTTATGCAACCTCTTCCTTAAAAAATGAAAATCTTCAAGGAGTCGGTGGAAGATCAGGATGGATAATGAAAATGTATCTGCTAGGTGCATATGAAGATGAAATCCTATGTCATTCATTGAAAAGCCATTCCACTTGATTCAGTATTAATTTTAAAAACCCGTTTGAAATGGAACAAGCTCACAACATTTGTACCCACTTCTAAGATCTAAAAAAGCAGCTCAGACCATTCATCTGTAAAAGTCTTCAATTCCTGCAAGTTTCTGAGATATTTTAAGCAATAGAAACCTTACCTCTATTTATGTATCAAAGGAATTAACTTTATTTTGCAGAAGATTTAAGTTGCAAAACCATACTGAGAGAGAAGTACTTATTAGATATGATGGAGTCAAAACTCTCTGGGTCAAATATATCATTCTGCCACTGGAACAATGCCCAATACTATTAAAAGTTGAAACAAAATGTTTATTGATCATAAAGAAATTTATCAGTAACAGTAATACTGTTAAAAATAAGGTCAAATGAATAGAACAGGATGAGAATTGTGGCTATTTATTATGTTTCTTCATTTTGTAATTCTAACACTGTAAAATATCCCCTGACCACTTGCTAGTTTCTCTTGCGCTGAACTTTACTCTGTGCTAACTTTGAAAACACTCAAGATCAATGTTTTAACTTAACTACAACTGACTGTTAGGAGCTGAGGTACAGAAATCATCATCCTTAAAGCAAATTTGAAAAGGATGTTGCCTCTTTGCAGATCAAATGCTGCCTAGATTGATCTCTAGCTAGATTCTTAAGGTGGTTTGGCTGGAAAAATATAGAAAATGTGTTGTTTCTGTAATAGAAAGTGGCTCATAGTGGGAGTACAAATGCTAAGAAATGTTGGCTGTGTCTAGACTGGTCAGTTTTTCCGGAAAATCAGCCGCTTTTCCAGAAAAACTTGCCAGCTGTCTACACTGGCCACTTGAATTTCTCCAAAAGCACTGACTTCCTATTGTAAGAAATCAGTGCTTTTTGCAGAAATACTATGCTGCTCCCGTTCGGGCAAAAATCCTTTTGTGCAAAACTTTTGCGCAAAAGGGACAGTGTAGACAGCTCAGATTTGTTTTCCGCAAAAAAGCCCCGATCGCGAAAATGGCGATCGGGGCTTTTTTGCGGAAAAGCGCGTTTAGATTGGCACGGATGCTTTTCCGCAAAAAACTGCTTTCGCGGAAAAGCGTCAGTGCCAATCTACATGCTCTGTTCTGAAAATGCTTTTAACGGAAAACTTTTCCGCTAAAAGCATTTCCGGAAAATCATGTCAGTCTAGATGTATCCATTGTGTTCAGTACTATTTTTAATGGCATGGAAGAAAGTTGGATAATGAGTGGATACAAAATGGCTGATGGTATTAAATTATTTAGTTTAACCAAAACTAGAGCTTGTGAAGAACTTTAGAATTATAGAGCCAAAGATGGGTTTTATGACAGCATATGAAATTTCACATAGAAAAGTAGATGGTAATGCACATTCTAAATAATACTTCATACTACAGAGACATAGAGACAGAGAGGGCCCAAACAAACCACATCTCTTATCTTTTGCTTTTGCCACATCTTCATGCTTACCTTTTGTCTTGGCAACATTTCTGCACGACTGGAAGATACTCCTAATGATGTAGCAAATCTATTATGGCCAGATAATCCAGTTTAAGAGTTTCTTTCAGGCAGCATTGTAGTACAAAGAAGCCATAATTCAGTACCTGACATGGGCTCTTCAGAGACCACTCTTCCCCTCCCGCCATGGCACTCGGCTGACTTCTGCGCTGCTCAGCTGGGCCACCGTGGGGGAGCAAGCGGCACAAGTGGCCTTTTGGGCCCTGCACTTCCCATGCAGCACGGATCACCCAGAGGCAACAGCCAGCATTTCAGCGTTACAGACTCTCAGACATTGGGCTACTATATATATGATGTGAGCTGTATCTCCTCTGTTGACCATTCATAGTCTTCTTATCCATTTATATACATTAATTATATTATACCTCACAATTCTACAGATTGCTAAGTGCTTTGAATTTTGAATTAGTTTGGAAAAAAGAAGATTAAGGGGGGACATGATAGCGGTTTTCAAATATCTAAAAGGGTGTCACAAGGAGGAAGGCGAAAATTTGTTCCTCTTGGTTTCTGAGGACAGGACAAGGAGTAATGGGCTTAAAGTGCAGCAGGGGAGGTTTAGATTGGACATTAGGAAAAAATTCCTAACTGTCAGGGTGGTCAAATATTGGAATAAATTGCCAAGGGAGGTGGTGGAATCTCCCTCTCTGGAGATATTTAAGAACAGGTTAGATAGACATCTGTCAGGGATGGTGTAGACGGAGCTTGATCCTGCCTTGAGGGCGGGGGGCTGGACTCGATGACCTCTCGAGGTCCCTTCCAGTCCTATTATTCTATGATTCTATGATTCTATGATACACTTGTGGCTGTGGAGAAAACTATATACTTTGTAGTAAATGTTTTGGTTTGTTCTAAATGTATGCTGTAAAGATATGTTCATCCTACTGTAACTGTTCATGATAAGGAATCTCTTCTTTAAGGAATCTCTTCTACTCACTGCCCTGTGAGTAGCCTGAGTTATTCAGCTAGGCACTGAAAGATCTCTGGTAGGGACAGAGAGAATTCCTCCCCAAAATTTAGAGAAAGGCTACTCCATTCTTAAACCTTAGCATCTTGTCTCACAAGTGTGATGAAGATCTGGCTCTTTCAGCATCTACCAGATAGCCAAACTCATTCTGTTTAAGATGCAGCCAAATGAGAAAAGGGGGCCATGTGCTTCCAGGCAGTTTCTGTATAAAATGGAGACACTTTTAATTGTTGAACGTGTTGTTTTGCTTCTTTAAAATCAATACTGTCCTCGTCCTTCTGCAGCTATTACATTTAGAAACGGACGCATTGTTTTGTCAAACTGTGATTCATTTCCTCTCACCAATAATTGGAATTTTAGTCAGCAGGAGCAATGTAAATTACCGTTAATATTCATGTCACAGTTCTGCCCAGAAGGCCTGATTGAGATTAGGGGCTCTCTTACACTGTACATTTAGAGAGGTAGACACAATCTGTACACTGAAGTGTTTACACTCTAGGAAAGCAGAATATGTTTTTATACATAGATTTTATTGCATTCCCTTTCACACCACTAAAAAATTAAAATAACTTTTTGTGTGTGGGGGGTTAAATAGGCTGTTAGTTTGAAACAAGGCAAACAAAGGCAGACAGTTAAATTACTCATTTCTTGGTAGAGAAGAGTACAAAAACAATTAATTCATTATCAAAGAAGGCATTGCTTAGTGGATTAGTTCTGTGACTTGCAGTTTTTACAGTGTGCTCTATCATAAAAGAATAGTATTAGTTCTGTACCGCTTTGCCAAAATGAAACCATGTAACATTTAACCTAGATTTCCTTCAATTGGGTTACAAGCCACTAGAGACAGAACTAAGATCACTAAATTCTTTTTACATCAAACCACATGTTGATCAACATCCCTGAAATGGATAAAGATTTGAATTTGTTTACCAAGATTTTAAGAAAAGCTCTTTAAAAAGAACTATTTTTGTGACTCAAGAGATTCAAGAATAAGCTTACCATATCTTTACATATTCAGTCTAAATATTCGGAATGTGATTTCCTATATCAACCCAAATAGCAAGCGAGATAAGGCATATCCTAACTCTACTGGGAAACCTACCCACATTACTCCAGATCAGAGCAAGTAGGAGGTGAGCAGTATTCATGGAGTCCCTACCTCCCACAGATAAATAGGGAGTAAGCAGGTAAGTGCAGCAAGTGGATAGAGGATTTCACCTCTTGTGTAGAGGCCGACATAGTTGGGCTTACACTAACAGGGAGTAATTTGAATCAGATGAAGAGTCCCCACAGATTGCTTTCTCCCTAAAACAAGTGGAACATAAGAACAGACTAAAGGTCTGTCTAGCCCAGTATCCTGTCTTCCAACAGTGGTCAATGCCACGTACCCCAGAGGGAATGAGCAGAACAAGCAATCATCAAGTGATCCATCCCCTGTCATCCTCTGAACCCTATTATAATATTAGACTTCACAAGAGTCTGGCAAGGAGTTCCGCTGGTTGACTGTGTGTTGTGTGAAGAAATACTTCCTTTTGCTTGTTTTAAGGCTGATAACTATTAATTTAATTTTGGTGACCCCCAGTTCTTGTGTTATAAGGAGTAAATAACTCCTCTTTATTTACTTTTTTCCACACCAAGTAATGATTTTATAGAGCTCTATCAAATCCCCCCATAGTCATATCTTTTCCAAGATGAAAGTTTTAAGTCTTATTAATCTCTCCTCATATGGCAGCCATTTCACACCCCTAATCATTTTCATGCCCTTTTCTGAACTTTTTCCAATGCCAAGATATCTTTTTTGGGATGAGGAAACCACATCTGCATGCAGTATTCCAGATGTGGGCATATGATGGATTTATACAGAGGAAACATGATATTTTCTGTTTTATTCTCTCATGGGGGACTGCAGCTCAGGCACAACTCCATTCTTGGTCGCTCTTGGGTCAGAGCAGCTATGCGCTGCCTTTTTGCCAACGCTCACGGTAAATCTACAACCAGGATGTAGCTTTTTACATTCCTTCTGGTCTTCAGAGAGTCATTTATATCAGGATAACTCAAGAGCTGGATTCTACTTTTAAAATTGTTATCATGAAAATAAGAATTAACTGTAGTATATATATGTACTGTATTTGGAATTTGCATAATATGCAACCACACACAATGATACTCTTCCTCTTCTCTGCATATCGAGGGGACATTATGTCTAAGCAGTGAAACAGGTTGTCCCATCTGAAAACAAGGACAGAATCATGAGGAGTAAGATTTTGAAAGTAAAGTAACAAATTCTTGGCTTTCACCGCACATCTGAATTTTGGGAAGGGCTACGTGTTGTTTCTGAGTATAAATAGATTAGTAAAAAAAAGCTAAAAAAGTAGCCTTACTAGTTGGTCTTTATGCTTTTATCATATTATTTAAAGTAAGCAAGGTCAAGCCTACTTATTTCCTGAACAGAAGAGAACCAAAGGGATTCCCAGGTGCTAAAGAAAGTGCTGCTAGTAACTCATAAGGTGGTCTTGCCTTTGACAAACTACAGAACAAGTACTTTAGTTTAGTGATAGAGAACTATGCTGTTGGTAGTTTTTTCTTTTGTTTTTCATTTTTAAGTCTTTCTCCTGTTCTTCTTAAAGCCTACAGAGAAATTCCTTTCCCCTTAAACAGGAACAAAAATAATTTTTTAGGCCTAGTCCCGTTCTCAGGCATAGACTAAATGTGATGCAAAGCTGTGCACTGGGTTTCATCACAGAAGTACCCAAGGCAAAGAAATTCTACTTTACAATTGATAAAAGAGAGGTAATAGGTAGATGCTTTGGCAGATCCACTAGCCCTTGTGTGGTATGAGTGCATATAATACTTTGATTACATCCTAGAAGTTGTATGTCTTAGGGGTTAACCAGAAAGGTAAATTCTGCACACCTTTCAAATAACATAGATTGGCAATATTTAGGTCCCTTACTGGACATCTTGGTGTTTCCCTTTTCAGGAGTAGGAATGTTTTGTTGATTTGCTTGCCTACGGGCTTTATTTATTTATTTATTAAGGGTTTGGGCTTTTATTGGGAGGAGATTTTAAAGAATAGTTGATTAGAGGCAGGTGGTTGATGTTGAGAATGTTATCCTTGTCACAGGCTTCCTCAAAAAGAAACATTTTGTTGTATTTCCTAAAGATGGGGTCAGCATTGTGAGGGCTGGCCAAGACAGAAAGGTGAATCTAGAAGTTGTATGGAGAAGGTCTACAGAAAGGCTATATAGAAAGAAGTCTGAGAAGATACTTCACGAAGTCAGTGTAGTCGTTGGCTGCTTTTTACAGTCCTTATGTTGGAAATGAGTGGGAAAGCCTGGGATCTCCTATCAATCCTGGTAAGGGGGTGTGAGGCCACAGACTGCCTATGTTTCCTCAGCAGCTTTTATTACATTTTCACTTTCATTTAACATCTTAATTTTTTTCTCCAAGTAGCTGCATTTGAATACTGTAAGAAGCAGTATGGACAGCACCCACAGCCTAGATCTGTGTCTATGTCGCTAATATATCCTCTTGATGAGCAGTGCAGGAGGAATCAAACAGTGTTTTTTTGGGGGGGGTATGCAGTTTTTATAAAGTGTGTTGGGATCCTTGGGGATTAAAAATGCTAGATGAATGATGACATGGTAGATAACCATTTATAGACACATAAAATCTAAGTAACTGTGTAAAATATACTTACAATGTGTCTACATTGGACAGTTTCCATGATATTGAAAACATATGGTCACTGAAATAATCATCAGCAGTACAAAGAATGGATTTATTCTTTTCTCTGAATTTTCCTTCTGCCAGAACTTGCCTAGAAAGTGAAATGGTACTAATATCATTCAGTATCATCTCTGAGTTTTCCCTTCCATCCCATTCCTCTAATCAATTTTGATAAATACATCAGATTAGTAGTTCTTTAATAGCAGGGTGTGTTCTAAGTCTGAAATAAATATTATATATTTTCTGACTAGACCATACGTATTCTGTCTCAGGCCCTCCTTTCCTGGCAGTTCCTGCATTCTCAACTTAGAAATGTAATCATTAAAATCTCCTGTTTTCTCAAAGGAATTAAAAATGTACATCCAGTCCTTTGTTAGTTGAGGCAGTACCAAGAAATCAAGCATAAACTGAGGAAGGAGTGCAGACCCATAAAAAGTGCATTAAACTTAAGTCATTTGCTTTGAAACTTTTTTCCCTTTCATCTTTATTAAAAAGGCCAACCTCTCCACAGGGTACATTATAATTCATCACTCATCAGCAATGTCTTGTCTCGGGAAGATGCACTAAGACAAAGGTTAAAAAGTGTCTTCACATTTTTTCTCGGGAGGTGTATGTTACAAATACAGGCTTATTTTTAAAGAATCGAAGTACAGTCAGGGGAATCACAGAACTTGGAATCAAGCTGGAGCTATAGTCAGGAAATTTAGGTTCTGCTGTGGAATCCATGTGACTTGTGTGAGCTTGGGCAAATCAAATATTCTCTTAGTCAGTTTCCCCAGCAGAGAACAGAAATAATGCTTCTTACCATGCAGAGATTTTGTGGTATTTATTAATATCTATGAATCAGTGTGATTGCACAGATGCACCATATGAGTTAAGGATTCCAATGCTTACCATTTCAATGCCTAGCATTTAGATCCCTAAGAAATCAGTGGAACGTCAATAGGAATGACAATGCCTGGATAAGATTATGGAACTCCTTGTATAGTAAATGGGAACAGATGAGATGCTAGGTAGGGAGTTGCCTAAGATAATTAATAGAACATACCAAATAGTGGGCTGTGTTCTAAGTATGAATTAAGCACTTAAATCAAGTGTGGGAATTAGGAAGGCATCTGTCTCTAGTAGGGATGCACGGCTGGAAACCTGGAGATAGGTGGCAAGAAGAAGACAAGAGGGTAGTAGTAGTGCTACCTCTCTTAACTCTTACCCCTGGTCTACACTGAGGGCACGTCTACACAGCAGCGCTATTTCAGGATAACATCCGTTTATCCCATAATAGCATTGTACATGCCTTAACAACTCGCCTGTTTCAAAATAGATTCAAAATAATGGGTGTCTTATTTCAACTTCCTGCAAACCTCATTGCATGAGGAATAAGGATGACGCTGGAATAGCGCTCTATTTCAAAATAAGCTACGTAATTTGTGTAGCTCAAATTGTGTCACTTATTTTGAGCTATGTGTGACTGTGTATCCCTAAGCAGATAAGTTCAAATTGAGATACACAATTAATATATCTGAAGTTTCATAGTTTAAGTCAAGGTATCTTAACTCAAATTTTGGTGCTGTCCACACTGCAGAAAGTCAAAGGGAGCACACTTTCCCTTTGTCTTCTCTTACTCCTCATAGAAGCAGAATTACCGCCATTGATGGGACCATCCTCTCAGTTTGACTAGAGTGTCTTCACTAGCACTGCTAATTTGAACTCCAGAAGATTTTCTGGCTGCTTCGATCTTATCTGTAGCATAGACATGGCCTTACTGAATTGGTGAAAGCACTTTCCCAGAATGAGGGAGGCCCAGATTCACGCCATAATTGTCCTGCCCTATATATTCTCCCTGAAATTGTGGTATGGGCTGCTGTCAGATGAGATACCAGGCAAGACAGACCATGGTCTGAGCCAGTATGGTAGCTTTTATGTTCTTAAGATATGTAATTCACTGCCCCTTAGCAGAAAATTGACTTGAAAAGAGGGGTTGCCCGCTGCTCAGTTTCCTAATCAAAGCTTTTTCCTTCAGTCTTTCTTGTTGAAGCTGTTCCACTTTGAACAAATTAATTTTACATGGAGTCAGATCTGGTAGGTATGCTCAGAGTGCACAATCTAGATTGAGCCCTACAAGTAATATAAGAGGTCATCTGCCTACCTTCCCTCAATTTGTGGATTTCAAAGGGGCTTAATTAGAAGATTGGTGTCTGGATACCTTAGGCGAGGGAGCAGTTCACAGGCCCGGAAGTAATATGGGTGCCTAAAGAATGTTTATAGTGACAATTTAAGTGTCACATTCATTTAAGTTCCTATAGAGTTTGGGAGCTGCTAAGAGAGGGTTTATGAACTACAATTTCAGCAAAAGATTTTTCCTCAGGCGAAGGGTTAAATTGCCTTAGATGAAGGGTTGCAGAAAAAATCTTGGGGGGAGGAGTTTAAAAACAGGATAAATTATAACTTAAGCAGACATAAAAAGAGTGGTGGTGTTGTCAGACACTTTGGGATACTTAAGACGGGTAATTTGTTTTAAGAATAAGTATTAAAGAATTAATACGAGGAGTAACGGTAGTTCGGAATAGGCACCCTAGTCCGAACTACCTAGTTCGAGCCCCGTGTAGCCGCGGTACACGGGGTTCGAAGCAGCGGGGATTTAAAAATGGCGGCTCCCCGCTTATGCTAATGAAGCCCGGGAAATTCAAATCCCGGGCTTCATTAGCAAGTGCGGTATGCCTACATTACCCTCCTAGTTCGAACTAGGAGGGTAGTGTAGACATACCCTAAGTTAGTTCGAATTAGTGCTGTAGTGTACACATACCCACAGTGACTATCTGTAGCTGGAATAGTATCAGAGGGGTAGCCGTGTTAGTCTGAATCTGCAAAAGCGACGAGGAGTCCTGTGGCACCTTATAGACTAACTGAAGTGTAGGAGCATAAGCTTTCGTGGGCAAAGACCCACTTCGTCAGATGCATGTAGCTGGAATGTATTTTCCCCTTCAATTCTGTCACTCTTACGTAATAAAGCATTTTCTCAACTCATTAAAATCAAGTGTTTTGGCACTGTTGAAATGCCCAAATTTCAGAAATCTGTGAAGAAATGTTAATGACATTATAAACAATGCTACTATTCTCAGCTTACTATACTAAGTATACTGGTAGTGGTACTTTTATTTTTAAAGTGGGAAAATATTCATTGTAAGCCAAGACATTTTTACAGCACAATAAACACTTGCAGGTTACAGTATAAGTCAAATAGCACATGTTAAATGTTCTGCAACCAAAATGCAAACCCAACAGCCTTATTTAATAATAGCTTAGAGAAAAATTTTAAATTAATCTACCTCAGGTCTTTCTGTGGTAAATCAGTACCTGTCCATATGCACTTGAATATTTTGGGGATGGAAGAGAGAGGTGACATTCACTTTAATTGTTTCATCTATGTGGCTAATGTTTATCACTTGTGATTCCCCTAAACTGTGATTTCAGTAAAAGGTAAACACCACAACAGATGTCTGCAACTATTTACTGTTTGTGCTTTCATGAAGAGTCAGATTTGGAATACAGTCTGTATACTTTTCTATTCCTAGTGCTTTGCTCCACATCATATATGTATCTGCTTCTCAGGAAATTATTGCTGGATGGATCTGATTGTGCACAGAAATTTGTCAAAGAAGCTTTCCAAGGCACTTTCCAAATGAAATATGTGCTGCTTTGACTAGATCTGCACTTGCTGATGTGGGTTTTTTTAATCTTTTCTTTTCCAGTGTAGCTATCACTGTTCTCCATCTTCAGAAGCTAAGCTTTGTCAGGATGCTGCCAGGACCCAGAGTGTTTGTTTGTTCTCACTCCAACTATTGCTCCTTTCCTGTCCAAAAAGTTCTCTAGAATGGCAGCTTGTCAATAGAGAGTCACAGAGCTTCAGCATTGCAACTGTTGAAATCAGAGTCATACGCATTAAGTATAGAACTGCATGGACAGTCAAATATTGTTCCTCAACAACTGTTTGATGATACACTATAAACATAGATGTGATGAAAGATTAAAGAAATTGGTTGTAGGGCCAACATATGGTATTCCCAGTAGAAGTACATGAAATGTTTAGACATCTACAAATATCTTCAGACCTTGTTATCTTCTGAATTGTCAGACTGTCTTGTTTTTACAGGAAAATAAGCAAAGTGGGAATACAGTGTTGTGCCTTGAATACCAATAGAAGGAAATAGAATTACTATTACTTGCATCACTGTTCAAACAACTTGTATACATTAAACAAATTCCATGAAAAAGACCAGTTAGCGTAAAGTTTCACCATTTGAATCACACACTCAGAGCTTGTATATTTATCCTCATATTTTAGATACCTAAAGAGCTTGACCCAGCCAACATTGACTTCAAAATGGTCTGACCATATAATCCTCCTTATAGACCCATAGTGTCCTATAGACAACCGCTTAACCTCAAGATGATTCTTACCAGCAACCACAGGACATACCTCACTAACACCAACCCTGAAACTTTCCCTTGCAACAAGCCTATTGCCAGCTTTGTCCACATATTCACTCTGCTGATACCATTATTGGACCTAACCAATTGAGTTATAAGATCAAGAACACATATTCCTGTTCATCCAGAAATATAATTTAGGCTATCATGTGCCGACAGTGTCCGTCTGCTATGTACATTGGACAAACGTCTCAGATACTTCACCAAAGAATCAATGCACACAAAACAGATATTAGACAGGATCACAAAGAAAAAACAGTTTCTTGACATTTCAACCAGAAAGGGCACTGTCTCAATGACCTGATTCCCTGCATTCTGCTTCAAAGACCTTTTAACACCAGACTTGAAAGAGAATCCTCTGAACTGTCATTCATGCTTAAATTTGACACTTTACACCTAGGTCGTAACAAGGATGCTAATTACCTTACCCATTACAAAGATAGCTTCCTCAATTATCACCTCTAATATCATTAGCTCACAGACATTTACCTCCCGCCCTCAGCCCCCTTCTGTTCTGAAATTTGATTTGTCCTTTTCATATGTGTTCATTTTTTTGATTGTATCCTTTGGTATATATGGTCATGCCAATTTTCTTCCACAATTTGATCTGAGGAAGTGGGTCTGGCCCACGAAAGCTCATCACCTAATAAACCATCTTATTAGTCTTTAGAGTCCTACGTAGTCCTGTTTTTTGTTTCAGCTAGACCAGACTAACACAGCTACATATCTATAACTAGAATATTTTGAGACTTTACAGAAGTAGTGAATTTGAAACTTATTCAATAAAATTTGTTTTGAAACATATTCAATAGAATTCTCTTGTCATGAGGAAATAAATGTCATCTTGTTATAAGATATAGGTTAGAATGACGGAACGGAAGCTAAGCACATACCTTAAGTATAGTGGAGTTATTCACATTCTGCCATGCATTCCTTATTTTTCAAGAAAGTTACTGGGGTAACTTAAAATGAGCTACACTCTTGGGCAAATTGCACCGCCCTTACTTATACATGTAATTCAAATTTTACAATGGGTTAGTCATGTGAATAAGGTTTGCATATTTTTCTCCTCCTTGGACCTGAGAAACTAGATGAACGGAGATTTGCTATGGAATATTCTTTCATTAATATATGTGTCTACATTGCACCCTTACCTTGAAATAAGCTATGCAATTTGAGCTAAACAAATTATTTCGAGGTAATTTCAAAATAGCTTATTTTGAAATTTGGTGCTGTCTACACAATGCAACATTTAGAAATAAAGCGCTATTCTGAAATGTCCCTTGACCTTTAACGAGGTTTACAGGGACAATGGAATAGTGAGCGTCTTATATTTCAAAATAACGGGTGGGCTCAAAATATGTGGAATAGCTATTCTGATATCCTTCTGGTATCCTGAAATAGCTCCACTGTGTAGATGTAACCTAAAAGAACATTAAAGCGAGAAAAAAAATCATGTCATTTATATTTATCCTATTTGAAGTATTTCTCTAATTGTTTAACAAAAAGGAATTAAACCCTAATATGAAAATCTCAAAAGCAATTTACAAATTGCTTACTGTGATCTAATGCTGTTCAAACAACAGAATTCACTCAAACACCTTGTATGTGTTCCATTAACCCTCCATTTACACAGTTCAACAATACTTATTAAAGCTAGAGATAGTAAAGTTGGTGTGTAATATAAAGCATTTAATCCTGCTAAGCAATAAATCACTGCACTTCAGTCATATAAATATATGAGATCAAGCTCATCTCTTCTCCTTCAATATTCTTATCCTTTGTTAGGGACAACAGCTGTTAAATCATACGGCAGAAAACAGTTCATAGCTATTTTTTCTTGTTTGGCATAATGTAGCACAACTGGGCCATTTCAGTTTGATACCTACTACAGCAGTATTTCATTTCCAAATCAGATGCTATAGGTTAGGTGCATATTTTCACAAAAGATTATCATTAAGTTTCTTCATTAATATATTGGCCAGTCTGAATAAAACTGCACAGAGTACTGGATTTTGGAATGTATACTTGTAACATTTAACAAATATCATAGGAAATGTTCATAGGAGAGCAATATATAAAAGCATTTAAACTTACTTCCTCCAGTTCCATTTGTATTAAATGAAACCTTCAAAATCAGTAGAACATTGGGAAGTATAGATAATAGTTTCATCATTTATAACTTTCTTTTCTTATGAAACCTTTAGTCACTAAAGGATTGCATCAGCATGACTATGTTGGGTAAGTTTTGAGTTATATATTGACCTGGTTAAGTAACTAATCCTTAGGGATTAGAGGGACCTTATCTTTGACTACATTGGAGGGTCTCAAGAAGTGGCATATTTTACTTTTTGTTAATCAGTTGGTAATACAGTATGGGGTGAGTCTGCCTATTTCTCAGTAGTTTGTATGAATTTGGCCCACTGAGTCACAGTAACAGGAAGAAATAGAAGACAAAGTAGTTAAAGAACAGATGAAAGAATATTTAGATGATTAGATGTGTCCCCCGCGGATTTCCCTATTCCCAAGTTCAAAATTAGCATGCCCCTTCCGAAGAAGGGGCCAGTGTAGACGTAGCCTATGTGTGCAAAGCATAGGATATCAGAAGTCTGTATTGTTCTTAGTTAGCTGAAATGCAACTGGAACTTTCCAGTATGAACTTTTCCTAACTGGCTTAGGAGTCTTCTGGACCTGGCAAGTGAGGTGGGTATCCCCAGAGGCACATCAAGTAGGATGAAAGCTTATATACCTTGTAGGTTGCATTCCTCTCCTAATAGTTTGATAATTTCCAAGACAGAATTTGTTTTCCTTGTATTTAATGAAGCCACAAGTATATTATGTACGTCATAGGCAAGCTCTAACAGGAAAAATGAAATATCTTTCATGAGACATTGGTAAGATCATATTTTAGATCTACAGCTAAACTGCATATTATATTTGAAAAGTCAGGAAGGTTAGGCCCTTCTACTTCATGGGTATATTTAAAATAATGCAAATGACTAGACCCAACATACTAAGGGTTCCTCTAGACAGCACCCTTCTGTCAAAATGAGCTACACAATTTGCACTAACATATTCCGAGTCTAGATCGAAAGAGCTTATTTTGAAATTTAATGCTGTCTACACAGCACCAAATTTCAAAATAAGACAATTTTCTGACAAATCCCTAAATCCTTGTGGAACAAGAGTTACAGAGAGACTGGAAAAGTATGCCCGCTATTTCAGGAACTAACAGGCACTTTTAAAGTTGCAGCATTGCTATTTTGGGATACTTCCATTATCCCGAAAGCAATGCAGTCTAGCAGTACCCTAAGACACTGAGTCAAAATTGGAAATATTAGTAAATGAAAGCCATGGAATTTCATCTTGTTATACCATAACTTATTTGTATCTGTTCTATGATGCCTTGAATGAGTTAAATAAAGAATACCATCTATTTACAGGTTTCTAAAAGCACAGGGATCTTTATATTCCCTACAGCTTAGAAGGTGATTACTGACTAAGTAAATATTTTATACTAAAAGCATTTCATCCTGATATAACTATTATAGAGCTGGTCAAAGAAAGGGCACATTCTTCATGCAACTCTTGTGATTTCTATCCTCCCCCCAACATTTTGTCAAATAATACTACTGTATTGCTCTCACTGGAGATATCTGACAATTTAAATAAAACCACAGAACTTTTCACTGTAATTGTTTAATCACTTGTATAGAATGATTGTTTCGGTGATTATTTGAAACATGTCCCCAAACAATACATGGGATCAATAATCTAAACAATATATTGATGAGCTGTTAGAGACAATATAAGGAGTAAAGCACTATGAACACCAATGTGCTTTAGCAGCTGCTTCTTTAGAATTATTCAAGATGGTTCTAATGGTTAATGGAAGTCTAAAGATTCTTAAAAAAAAGTTATGCTTACCTACAAAGACACACTGTAAGCAGATCAGTCTAATAGGGGGTCAAGCAGTGTCTTCACATTTCTCATTAGTATGCTTGTTCTGGAGGGGGCCCTTCTGGGTCAAATATAATAGGTAAAACCTTTCTGTGTATCATTTCTTTTATGTTTGGAGTTGTGTCACTACAAAGAGAACAGATCGGAAGAAGGGAACGGGGACCTGAGTGCCCTCACACCTGCATCCTGACCCTAAAACGCTGTTACGGTGTCTGAACCTCTTATTAGTCCAGCCTAAATTTCTGTGGCTCCTCTCTTTGTGGAGTGGTCACAGGATTTTTTCAGTATTGGTGTAGTCTGCCAGCAGAACAACATCCCATCTTTGGAGGATGCTCTTAAAGTCTCAGCTCCATCGAAAAAATTGTCTGCGAGGAAGAAGTGGTGTTAAATTGGACCTATACCAGGAACATGCCCTACAGTTGCTGAGGGGTAGGAGGCTCAGGTCTGCCTCATACATTGCTTTGAATTAGTGTGGGATCTGTAAATCCCATCTCTCACATACACACAATCAATCATTCATTTGAACATATCTGGGTTCTGGCAAACACCTCAACAGCCACCCTGAATCATTGCACCCTCGAATAAGTTGTTATATTGGTGGTTTTTTTCATGCTTTTGAAATTGATCCTACATGAGTTGTTCAATGAATCACAAGGTATCTATGTCAGAGTGGCGAAAAAAAACCAGTCTGAATTTCTAGTCCTAAATGCCAAACACAATACCGTCCTTCATCTTATTAATTGCCACTGTTTGTGTCGCTTGCAAGACCACTTTCTATATTTTAGAAAAAAATAAAACACTGAAATAAACTAATGTTATAATGACTAGTTAGTGTTACCTTAAATTCAGAAGGCATAGAAATTACAATTCTAACGAAACTACAATATAGAGATGCTGTAAATTACCTCGAGACATAGAAAATAATTACCAGGGCACAAGCATAATAAACATGGATTTGTTGATGCTTTTTTAAAAAATAAAGGCAATAAAGATTTCAACCCGTTCGCATATACATATGAATTCAATTAACTGAAATGCAAAAATTTTTATTAACTCATCAATGGTCCATATATGTTACTATGAAAACTTCAATTTTTACAGTTCCAGAGTCTTCTGTATATATATTTGTAATACTCGTATTAGTGGAAATTTTGGACTATATATTTTTAAATGTAGTATTTATAATAAAAAGACATATTGTTTTCACACAGTACTTGTTTTATCCAATTATAGCTATGTTAACCAATGTTATAGTACTGAAGTGAGGCTATGACAGATGTAGCATACAGCTAGAGCCTTTAATAAGTATCTATGGACATTTCATACTAATAGTCATTACTGATAACCTACAGATAAGAGTAAGGAATGGATGAAGATGCTAGAGGAAGACAGTGAATTAGTTAATGATTAGTCTCATTATCAGTTAGAGTGATGGAAGAAAAACAAAGAAGTAAATAAATATCCTAAAAATCACCAAGCAGTTTTTTTTAAACAAAACTGCCATGGCAACAAAGAGAACATTTGTATTACTGAGAGTTTGTTATGGCAGTAAAACCAAACTACCTGTGGGGAGGGAAATATGAAGGACCACCAACATGCCAAAAGTGTACTGATACCATGTGTGTGTGTGTGTGGGACCACCAACGTGCCAAAAGTGCACTGATACTCTGTGTCTGTGTCTGTATGTATGTGTGTATATATATATATATATATATAAAATAAAACACTGGACCATGTCAGCATCATTGCTTGCAGCAGTCCTATACTTATTTCTGGCACAAGTAAATCTGCTGGAAGTATTACATACCTCACTGTGAAAACTGATAATTAAGCAGAATATTACTGTGATGGGTTATCACTCCCTGCCCTCTGCTTTTGGGGTGCCACCTGATGTACTGAGGGTATCACTCAGTCTTCCTGTTTCATTAGCCTGTGCTCCCTCACCTTGTCCTGTTGAGCCAGACTTTCAAGCCTTCTACAGCAAATACAGTGGTAAGGACATACCCAGCTACCTAGAGAGACACACTGAAATTAATACTAAATGGGAAGGCTTTCAGCTAAGGATTTGCCCAGCATTTAAGTGCACATTCCTTTCTGGAGTGTAAATCAAAATTATATTGTGTTTGCTGTACAGAGAACTATACCACATAAGCTCATTGCAATTCTTCTACACCCTCAAAGTGGAGGAAAATATACACAACTTTTTTCTCCTTCCCTCATGAATTCCACTGGGTTTAAAGAAAACAAAACAAGTTTATTAACTACAAAAGATAGATCTGAAATTATTACAACAGATAGTGAACAGATCAAAGTAGTTTCAGGGGGTAGCCGAGTTTGTTGTTTTTTCAGTTTACCTGTATAGACTGTCTGGTAGCACTTTATAGACTAACAAAACATGTAGATGGGACCATGAGCTTTCATGGGCACAACCCACTTCTTCAGCGGTCATATGAAGAAGTGGGCTGTGCCCACAAAGGCTCATGATACCATCTACATGTTTTGTTAGTCTATAAAGTGCTACCAGACTATTTGTTGTTTTTTCGGATCAAAGTAGATTACTAAGCAAACATCCTACCAGTGGAAAAATATTATCAGTCCAAGATGGAGTCCAGTATCAGGAGACATGATCACAGGACCATGCAGTGTCAAAGCAGTCATAAGCTAAATTTTTTGGCAGCATCCCAGGAAATATCTCAGGAAGGTGGGAGATTAGCATCTTTAAAGTTATATTGTTTCCTCTTTATGGTTCATTGACTAATCAGACAGACTGCATTTTGTCTGGTGGGAGTTGCCCAGGTACAAAAACTTTTATAATTGATACATAGGTAACTTTCCAAACTTCAGATACAGAAATCATACTTGCATACAAATAGGGTAATCATATTTAAATAAATTATAACCTTTTCAATTATATCCCATTATTAATTTTGCATAAAACATATCTTAGTTATGCCATATTTATATTATAAAATTATCATTATTAAGAATATGGAGCCTAGTATCACAATCCTCACAAACCATCCCCACATAGCCCTAAAGCTGAGATAAACAGATGACAAAAATGATGCAGAACAGAGCCATGAGGAAGGCTGTAAAGTGTCCATAAATAGCTTTAAGAACAGGAAGAGTAATTCTGAATTTGAGTTTGGAAAGAATGGGGAACTAGGGAGCTAAGTTTCTAATAAGTTCCATGGCCATGAGGCTGCACAGCTCCCATTAAGCCCCGCACAGGGGCTCAGGGCTGCAGTGGGGAGCAACACTTCTCCCCAAAGCCTGAAGCTGATGCAGACAGTAGAGAGGCATCCCTCCCAGCTGGTCCCAACGGGGAGCTGCCATGCCTTGTGGAGAGCTATAACCCTTGGCCCCACTCTAAGCCCACACCCAGGTCCAGAGATCATACCCTCTCCTGCACCCTAGCCCTGAGCCTGTACTCCCTCTTGAACACCAAACCCTAGTTCTGAGTCCCCCAAACATAGAGACTCCTTTTGCATCCCAAACCCTTCTTCCACAGGTCCACTTCAGAGCCCTAACCTCCGGTACTCCGACCCTCTGCCTCAACCTGCAGTCTCCTCCTGCATTCTGAATTCTTCAATGCCACATTACAGCCTGGTGCCACCTACTGCACCTCAAACCCCTCATCGCCAGAGCTCTTGCACCAACCATCTGTCCCTCATCCCTGGCCCTAACCCAGAGCCTGCACTACCAATAAGTGGCTCTGGCTGCACTACCATGCCACTGCACACCAACACTCTGCCCCAGGCCTGAGTCTCTCCAACACACAGTATATCTTGGACCCACTTCCACCATATACATTTTGTTGTGTGCACCAATATGAAGGTTATGTGTTGCACCTCATCTCCATGTCACACATCACCTCAACACTGGCTCACACAACAAAATTCACTCCACTCAAGAGTGGGAAAAATTAGCGGGAACACTGCTAGGGAGGTTATGTACCATTTCTCCTTGTTCATGTGCAACTAGCTACATACTGTATAAGGAAATGGCAGTCTCTTTATTTAGCTGCTTCTGTAAGATACTCTGATTCAAGTTTTCTGCAGTCCAACAGGTTTTCCTGGATGACTTTCTTACAAAAATTTACTGCCTTGAACTATGACAGCAACCTTCCCTTTCCCACAAAAAGTTACAGTCCAATTAACATTAATGTTCCATGGAGTCCTTTGAGAACTACAGGGAAATTAGTTCCATAACTTATAGGTTCAACATTACCGTAGATGGCAACATCCTACAAAAGTATTCCTCCTTATAATCTGAAGTACCATGGACAATGTATTGTAATTTTTAAAGGAGTCCATTATTGTTTAGTAAGTCTGTCAATACAGGCCAACTAAAGAAAAGAAAAGAAAAGAAAAGAAAAGAAAAGAAAAGAAAAGAAAAGAAAAGAAAAGAAAAGAAAAGAAAAGACTATTGTACTATACATATCTGAAATACAGTGTTTGCATTAGAATATCCCTGGCATTACTAAAATGCAGCAGAAGCACCATCTTGAGCCCAAGGATAACACTTGTGCCATATTTTATATTGAAAAACCTGATCAATTTGGATACAATGAAAGTGTGTTCCAGAGCCGGCCCACAACATTTTGGCACCTGAGACGGGGAGCTCAAATGATTCCCCCATGCCTCCTCGCTGCACTAGTAGCAGACACAATTTTCTACACTATGGGTCCTAGTGGCGTCCCCCTTCCCCCCCCCCCCCCCCCCCCCCCGCAGAGTCTGGCACCTGAGGCGGTTGCCTCAGTTCGCCTCATGGTAAGGCCAGTCCTGGTGTGTCCAGTGATTTGCTATGGTAAATTAATAGATAAATTAAATATATAGAAGTTTAAGTGCCTTTATCATATTTATTGGTATAGAAGGGTTTAATGGAGTAGCTGAGAGCATGATTAGCCCCATTACTTTTACCTGAAAGTCTAATAGTTTAGGTCAGTAAACCAAAATGCAAATTCCTTGTAAGATATCACAGTTCTAAGCTTGGGGAATTAGCTGAACATCAGGTCCTACTGAATCCAATGCCTCATGCAGTAAATATTTTTCCAAAATTGTGCCCTGCACCCAAAATTTAAGGTAAAATTCCATTGTAATATTTTCTTAATTGTGGGAAATGAGAGGTTTTGCACACCTTGCTTGATTATACTCTAAAAAAGTTTTATAGATTTGTCTTTTTTGGTGGTACTGAGTATATGGATTCTGAGCAAAGCAAAATGCTTTGTGTGTTACTTTTTATGCCTGCAGTCAGAATTCCCTTTCCATTTGGGCTATAATGTTGTTGGTGAATGAATTCTGAGGCAAAAAATGAAAAACTCAGGGTACTAAGGACTACATTAAAGCAGAAGATAAAATTAAGATACTCAACTCCAGCTACATCCATTACATAGCTTGAGTCGACATATCTTAAATTGCATTTCTGCACCATCCACACAATGGGAGGCCGACAGGAGCAAATGCTTCTGTCAGCTTTCCTTATTCTTCACAAAAGGAAGAGTACTGGATGCTGGCCAGAGCTGCTACTGGCGTTCGATTTATGGGTTTATATGGGTGTGCTTTTCATAAATAAAAAGTATGGAAACTGTTTTCTACCTTTAATCTCCAGATGGCTTGAGGAATAATTATTTAGTAAAAGATATAACAATAAAACAAAATCCCTAAATGGTTGAACATCATAAAACAAAATGTCAGTTCTTAGGAACAAAAGTGGCATGCTCACACAAATATTTTGTTAATGATGAGAAAGTCAAAATAAAAATACTGTACTTCCTTCGCGTACATTGGGAAACTATTTAAACAGATGCTTTTCTTTCTCTACAATAGCTTTATTTTCCCCTCCAATTTAACTGGTGTGTAATCTGGAGTGTGCTTTGCTCCTAATAGCCTAATGAAAAATATTCCTGTCTCAGATCAGTCTTTTCTGGAATAATATTTCAGTTAAAGTATTTCATGGGTAATTTCATGGTCTCCTGTACAGGGCATGAAAATCAAAGGACTGAATTTTCCATAGCCCGGCACCTTGTGCACTCTTTTGCACCAATGCAAAGTAGTTATAAAATGTTACCACTCAGATACGATAACCTTTATGTGTACTTTGTATAGTGCCAATGATTACACGTTCAAATTCAAGAAATAGAGCCAAAATCAGGAAATCTGTATTCTGTTCTTCATTCTGCCATTGTACCTCTGTTATAACAAATTACTTAATCTCTTTGCTTCTGGGTTTTCCCCGTCTATAAAAGAGAGCTAATGAAACTCATTGTTCAAAGTAAATTGCTTTGAGATCTATTGATTAAACAGCATGTACATCATTCATTTGTTAATTCTTTCAAATGATCATAACAAGTGGAGCTGTCTAAATATTCGGCAAAATCACTTCTACAACTTTTATGATTTAAAGAGAAATGTATTGTACAAATGATTGCCTCCTCTTATTTACCCAACACTAATTACAAATCATGTGTTTATAAAAGGCTTATAGTAGGAACTTCAAAATGTTTTCATGTTCTAAATTGTACTACATAGTAACAGATTTGAGAAGAAAACTCTACTTTTTTGTAATATTATTGTAAATAAGAAAGGTGAAATACTTTTAAACCAGTATAAATATGGGGAAAGGGATACAAAAAAATCCACTGCTGGAAGAATTTGGCTCCTGTCAAGTCTTTGTAGGCCTGCCCTCCGTACTTTGTTCTTATGTTGTGTTCAAATGAGTCTGAAATATTAATCAATATTCAGTTAAGTTCATGTTTGAGTGATTTCAGACATGAATAAAACTGCCAAAATCAACACGATTTGTACCCAAAAGCATAATTTTTTTTCAGGCATTCAACTTGTTGTCCAGGTTTGCTTGAATCCATATGCACAAATATTTTGGTAGAGCAAGGTCTGGTTTCCAAACCCCAAATCAGAAAAGTTACTCTTTTTAAAAATAAGCCAATCCATATTTGCATCCAATAAGGTAGAACTCTACTGTAATCTTCCTCAATGGAAAATAAATTCTGTGACCAACAGAGACTATTTTGAGATAATTTTACTTAAACCCCTCCCCCCCAACCTCTTCCACATTCTAGTGGCTCTCAACTTTTTCCTTATCAGTGTGTCAATTCTATTTAGCAATATAGGAAGTTGGGCTAATCATGATCCCCTTAGTTGTTCACAAAACTCCAACAAATCATCCTGTTGGCCCTGACCCTAGCAATGCATAGGTACAACACAAAGCTCTATACACATGCATGGTCCCACTGGGATTGCTAACTTGCTTAACGTTTATTACTTGCATAAGCATCAGCACAATCTGGGTTAACTTTGTTTAGAGATTTGATTGTGTACCTTTTCTTTCTTTCTTTCTTTCTTTCTTTCTTTCTTTCTTTCTTTCTTTCTTTCTTTCTTTCTTTCTTTCTTTCTTTCTTTCTTAACATAACAAAGTTCATGCTATTTCTTCATCCAAAAAGAAAAGGTTTATTTATAGATAAGTTAAAAAATAGAAATATGTGGATATTATTCCTAAAAGCAAATCCTCAAATACTACATATATGGTACAAATAGTCCCTGTACTTTGAAAAAAATTACCTATGTTACTGCATTTTCAATAAAATTTTTAATGAAATTCGTTGAATCCAGTCTTTTAACTGAAATCATCAGATTAGTGTTAAATAGCTAACTATGTAACACCCTCTCTTTCCACACTATGAAAAACACCTTATGAAAGTATATGTTTAAGTGACGTTTTAATGAATTGTATTTGTTTTCCCCTACACTCTATGTTCTTTCCAAACTCCATTAAATGATGAAGTCATGAAAATGCAGAAGACAAAATTAATTCTGTAAAAACCAATTTCTGTCTCTGGAGTGCCAGTAAAAGGCGAAGGAAATGTTTGACAAGATTATACCCCATCTTATATTAGAGGCTGTGTGTAACTTGTTGAAACATACTGACATAAGTATAAAAACTTTAACTTTGTGATGTGAGTCATTTCATATTAATCTTATATTGTCCATTCATCCACAAATATAATGCATAATAACCACATTGAGCCAAGTTCATTCCTGGTGAAGTACTTTTTGGTTTCAGTGGAGTTGACTCTGGAATGAATTTGGTCCCTATATTGAATTAATTATATACCCTCTGGTTGAAGAAGCAAACATTTTTTATTAAATTTATGAGGAGAAAATAACAAAGCCATTAGTAATTTCAATTCATTGGAAACAATTACCTACAGGAATAGAAACATTTTATCCTGAAGTCTGGCTTGATAGTGCACAAGAGAGAATTACCGCTGTATTATTTCTCTCACACATAACTCTCTCAAAATGACACATTTGTAATCATATGGAAAAAAAATATTTATCCATATTTCTTATGTGACCCAGTGGTCCCTAGGGGAAAATCTTTTGAGAAAAGCCTATTAATTACTCTTAAATTACAGTGTACTTTGGACAGAAATCAATGTGGAATCCACATATAGTTATTGTGAACAAACCTATTGGAGTGAATATTTAATCATATATTTAGGTGAAAAAATAAAGTCTCACTACCAGCATGATACAGGGATAAAATGATTTCATACTACAGTCATGTTCCACTGGAAGGTTCTCAAACAGTATAGGCATGAAATCAAGAAATATGGTCAAAAGCACTATATTAGATAACATTTTTGAGTATGCAGAGAAACAATTCCATTCAGATAGTCCAGCCCAATCTTCTTGCTCTTCTTTGGTGCTTAATAATTTTTAATTTTCATTGGTGTTGCATAGTGGATATATATTTTTTTATTGCTGCCTTTTTAAAATACCAAGCTAAATTATGCCTTTAAGAAGAATCTTGCAATGGCAGTGAGATGATGCCTCATTCCTTTAGTAACTTCACATCAGGCAGGTCTCTTAGAATTCAAAGGGAGTGAAATAGTAGCACCATCTTTGAAAGCTTAGTCCATTCCCCTGCATTCAAAGAAGAACTAAATAATAACTAAATCATTTCTAATAGGTGTTTGTCTAATCTGATCTAAAAAATATCCAATGATGCAGATTTCACAACATCCCCAGCAATGTGTTCCAGTGCTTAGTCACCCTAACAGTGACCTAACAGATTTTCCTACTATCCAATTTAAACCTCCCTGGATACAGTTTAAGTACATTGTTTCTTCTCCTAACCACAGAGAATAATTCCTTTCCTTCTTCCTTGTAATATCTTTTTATGTACTTGAAATCATTACTCTCTCAGTCCTCTCTTCTCCAAATTAAACATACCCATTTTTTCAATCTTCCCATAGATCATGTTTTCGGACCTTTAATCATTTTTGCTCTCCTCTGGACTTTCCTGAAAATGACATCCAGAGTTGGACACAATACTACAGCAAAAGATTTATCAGTGCTAAGTAGAGTGGAAGACCTCTTGTTTCTTGCTTATAACATTTCTGTTAATACATCCCAGAATCATGTTCACTTTGTTTGTAACTATTGAGCCATATATTTGACCCATGCACTATGCTCCCCAGGATCACTTTCTATAATACTCATTCCTATGCAGCTATTTTCTCATTTTTTTGTGTGCGTCATCAAACCTTACTAACTAGAGCGCTTTGCATTTTTCCTTACTGAATGTCATCCTATTTACTTATGACAATTTATTTAATTGTCTAGTTCATTCTGAATTATAATGCTATCCTCTTCAAAGCACTTGCAACTCCTCCCAGTTTGGTATCATCCACAAACTTTTCAAGTGTACCCTCTGAGCCAATATCTAAATCACTGATGAAGACAACCCAGGAAATTACAGACCAGTCAGCTTAACGTCTGTGCCAGGAAAGATAATGGAGCAAATAATTAAGGAATTCATATGCAAACATTTGGAAGATAATAAGGTGATAAGTAACAAGAAGCATGGATTTGTAAAGAACAAATCATATCAAACTATCTGATAGCTTTTTTTTTTTTTTTGATAGGATAACAAGTCTTGTGGATGAGGGGGAAATGGTATATGTGGTATACCTAAACTTTAATAAAGTATTTGATACCGTTTTACATGACCTTCCTACCAATAAACTAGAGAAATACAATATAGATGGAGATACTACAATATAGGTGGGTGTATAACTGGTTGGCTAACCATTCTTAGGGTGAGTCTACACTGCACCCTTATCTCAAAATAAGCTATGCAATTTGAGCTACGCAAATTGTGTAGGGTATTTTAAGCTAATTTTGAAATAGCTTATTTCAAAATTGAAATTTCAAAATAAACCACTATTCCATGGCCTCAATTGGAGTATGTGTTCAGTTCTTAGGACTGCATTTCAGGAAAGATGTGAAGAAATTGGAGACTGTCCAGAGAAGAGCAACAAAATGAGTAAAGGTCTAGAAACCATGATATAGGGGAGAACACTGAAAGAACAGGGCCTGTTTCATTTGGAAAAAAGAAGACTGAGAGGGGACATGATAGCAGCTTTCAAGTACCTAAAAGGGTACAAGAAGGATGGAGAAAAATTATTCTCCTTAATGTCTGAGAGTAGGATAAGAAGTAATGGGCTTAAATTGCATCAAGGGAGGTTTAGGTTGGACATTAGGAAAAACTTCCCAACTTCCAGGGGTGGTTAAGCCCTGAAATCAATTACCTAGGGAGGTTGTGGAATCTCCACCAATGGAGATATTTAAGAGCATGTTACATAAACATCTATCCGGGATGATCTAGATTATGCTTGGTCCTGTTGTGAGTGCAGGGGATTGGACTTGATAACTTCTTGAACTCCCTTCCAGTTCTAGTGTTCTATGATTCTATTATAATGAACAGAACCAGTTCCAAAACTGATCCCTGTGAAACCCCTCATGTTATGCCCTTTCAGCACAATGACTCATTGATAACTACTTTCTAGGAATGTTTATCCAACCATGACCCATGTTAAAGTAGCTCTAACTAAGTTCTATTTCCCTAGTTTGTTCATGTGAAACTGTACCAAATGCCTTACTAAAGTCTAGATATACCACATGTAATACTTCCCCCTAGTCCACAAGGTTTGTTAAAAGACCTTCCTATCAAAGAAAATTATCAGTTTGGTTTTACGTAATTTGTGCTTTACAAATCCATGCTGACAGTTATTTGTCTCATTATTTCCCAGGGTATGTCTACACTACTCCGCTGGTTCGAACTAGCGGGGGTAATGTAGTCATCCGCAGTTGCAAATGAAGCCCGGGATTTTAATTTCCCGGGCTTCATTTGCATGAAGCCGGCCGGTGCCATTTTTAAATGCCGGCTAGTTCGGACCCCATGCCGCGCGGCTGCACACGGCACGGGGTCCGAACTAGCCGGCATTTAAAAATGGCACCAGCCAGCTTCATGCAAATGAAGCCCGGGAAATTCAAATCCTGGGCTTCATTTGCAACTGCGGATGATTACATTACCCCCTCTAGTTTGAACTAGCGGGGTAGTGCAGACATACCCCCAGATATTTGCAAATTGATTCCTTAATTATTTATGCCATTATCTTTTCAAGTACAGTGTCTCTCCAAAGTTAAACTGATTGGTCTGTAATTCCCTGGGTTGCCCTTATTTCCATTTTTTTATTTTCCTTTTTATAGATGTGCACTATATGTGCCCTTTTCCAGTCTTCTAGGATCTGTCCCATATTCCATGGCTTTTCAAAGATAATATCTCCTTTTCAAGCCAGCTCCTTGAATATTCTAGGATGAATTTTATCAGGTTTGAGGACATCAAACTTGTCTAAGTAATTTTTAAACTTGTTTTCCTATTTTAGCTTCTGAACCTCCCCCATTTCTCTGCCATTCATTAGGGGTATGTCTTGACTACATGCCTCCTGGATAGCAGCGCAAATTGCAGTGTGCTGCTGGATGAACTCATCCAGCAAGTGAGTGCGCCACTCTGCCTCTGCTTGCATCCTCTGGGGATATGTGTCCTGCATCCCTTGCAGGACCAAGATGTGCTGGTGCGTCAGTTCTAGGTATGTGCGCCAGTGCCGGTGGTTTCCATGCAGCCGTCTGGATGGTACAACAGGTGCGGCTCGCCCCTTCTGGATGGCTGGTCCAGTTTGGAGGACAAGAGGGAAAAGTAGTCAGTCATGCATGCTCACACTTTCCCTTAGAGGGCATACCCTCCTTCACAGCACTCAGTGCCTGTCCTAGGGTCAGGAGATGCTGATGTTCTCTCCGCAACGTCTGGTGTGGCCTGGCCATCAGCCATAGCTTCACTGGAGCCCAGCAGGTGTGCAGGCAACCATCCTGCCCCCCCTCACACACACACCATGGCCAAGCAGCACAGACAAATATCGGGCCACAGTTGGGTTCCCACAGGTTGCAGAGGGGCCTGGAGCTGCGTGGCCATCCCAGGGTCCCCAAACCATGCCTGCACCTGGCATCACTGTCTTCAGGAGCATGCAAGGGTAGGACGGCCCTCTATGTGATCAGACATGTGTGGGGCCCCCCAGGCTGTAATCAGCATGACACATCACAGAACCTCACCATCCCCTTTGCTCCCACCTCCCCTGCCCTGTGTGTGTTGGACCCTCATAGCACTCACCTGATGTTCCCTCTCTGGTGTCCGAAGACATCTGGGAGGCCTCCTGCATCTGGGGGACTGGCTCCTAGGTAAGGGTCACTGTGCTCCTGGTGTCCTCCTCCTCCTCATCTTGGAGCTTCTGGTCCTCAGGAATGTCATCCTGGAGCTGTAGCCGCTGCTGCACAGGTCTCTCCATCCCGGACTCCACAACATTCTCCGGAGAAGGGGTTCCCCTGCCCCCAGGATTTGGTCCAGGTCTTTGTAGCAGGCACAGTAGTGTGCTGCTTCCCCAGACCAGAAGTTGCACCCACAGGCCCTGACATATTCCTGCCACAGTTCTTTGACCTTGGCTTGCACTTGGTCTAGTGTGCGGGGGTGGTGGCCTTTTTTGACTAGGCCATCTGCCATTCGCACATAAATGTCTGCATTTCTCCTCCTGGACTGCAGGGACTCCTCCTCAGACCAGAGCTCAAAGAGGGTTTTGACCTCGGGGCCAGACCATGATGGTGTCCGGCGTTTGGTGCCCCTGGCTTGGTGAGGGGATGTGTCCCTGGAAGAGCCAAAAGGATCTCGGGGGGCTTGTGCCTGTGACATGGCTGTAAGTGGGCCTACCAGGAACAGCCAAGTGGTCAGGGTCCTGCTTGGAGCTGGCTTGCTGCCACAATGCTTCTCCTGGGTGCTTGTGCCTTTAAAAGATGGCTACAGACAGGAACAATAGAGGTGAAAGATTTGGCAAGGAGTGTCCACCAGGGCTTTTTCCTGGAGGCCTTTATTTTTGGAAAAAAAGCTTCCCTGAGTCTACCCATACCATTTTTTGGCAGATCTTTGTCGAAAATGGTGTTATTCCTTGTAAAATGAGGTTTACTGCTGTCAACAAAACTGCCGCATTCTTTCAATTTATTGTCATCACAACGCAGCAGCAGTCTAGACACAGGTAAAGATTTTTCAAAAAAAGGCCACTTTTTTCAAAAAAAATCCCCGTAGTTTAGACACACTCTGGGTGTGTCTAGTCTACATGGCTCTGTTGATGGAGCCATGTAGATGAGTTTACTAGATGAGTTTACTAGACATAGCAAAATGAAGCGGTGGTGAACGAGGCTTACACGGTCAGACAACAAAGGGGTCTGGAGTCGGCAGATCCCCGTCTAGACTACCGAGCTGTGCCGACAATCAGCTCATCGGCACAGTGCGGTGGCCATTTTGATATAAATGAAGCAGTGATTATTTAAATCGCCGCTTCATTTTGCTATGTCTAGTAAAATAATCTACATGGCTCTGTCAACGGAGCCATGTAGTCTAGACACACCCCGTATGTTGGGCAATTAATAACCAGCAAACTGAAACAAAGTCATTAAGCACCTGTACCATCTCCACCTTTTCTGTTATTGTTTTCCCTTTTAATTAAGTAACTGTCCTACCCTATTCTTAGTCTTCTTCTTGCTTCTAATGTATTCAAAGAATGTTTTCTTGTTATCCTTTAAGTCTCTAGGTAGTTTGAAATTTTGTGCCTTTGCTTTTCTAATTTTGTTCCTACAAAATTGTGCTATTTATTTATATTCATCCTTTCTAATTTGACCTAGTTTCCACATTTTGTAGGTCTCCTTTTTAATTTTTAGTTCTTTCAACATCTCCTAGTTAAGCCAGGGTGGTCTCTTGCCACACATCTTATCTTTCTTATGCAGTAGAATAGCTTGCTCTTGTGCCCTTAATAATGTCACTTTGAAAAACTGCCAACTATCTTGTCTTGTTTTTCCACTTGGAAATTTGTTTTTTTCTAGTGGGAAGTGTTCCAAATCTATTTTCTATGCATAGTACTGGATAGTCTTTCTATTTGCAAAATCAGATCACTCCTTATAAATGAGTGAATTTAATTTATTAGTCATAGTAATTAAATAATCTAAGACTTCTGACCCAGAAAGCCTTAACATCCTTTTTAGCTGAAAAAATCTGTGTCGGCCAATCCAATTTCTGGATAGCTAATTCTTATTCACTTATAGTTTTGAAAAAAATAAAATTTCTTATTTTTCATAAAAAATAGACTTTTAGATAATTTTAGTGCACTTACATTTGGGTTGGTTTGATCAACTGCTTTTCTCACAGTTTCTTTTCAGAAAAGGTCTGAAAATAAAGATATTGAACATACCCAAGCAACAATTATAACAGTGAGTTTTAATCTGTTTGTGGCAGGATTCTTCTTTCTGTTGTTCTTATAGTGCCTTGCACAAAAGGGTTCTTATATAAGATTTCTATCCTAGTCCCTACTGTAGTAAAACCAATGTTGTTAGGATTTTTAGTTTGATTTTTTGTTTGACTGGATATTCAGCCTTCCTTCTCTCTTCTCCAACATTTGATAATTATTTATCCAGTAATTTCATGTCTTGAGTAGAAAGTCATTGAGGTAGATTATTTTGACAGACCAATTCTCACCTCTCCTCGTTGGCACTTCTTGTAAGTACTAAGTAAAGCTAAACAAATAAAAAATTGGATGAATATAGTTTATTTGCTGAAAAATGTTGCTGCGAACGCCTGAACCTGTAGAGGTGCAGGTAAATATAGCAGCAGTAGACCGCCAGAGGCTAACCCTGGAAACCACTATTTTATTGCCCACCCCTGCTCTATAGCCGGGCAGTTATGGTAATTACTTGCAATGTAGCAGACACAGGTTCACATCCATCTATCAAAAGTTACTAAGTTATTTATAAAATGTAGAACTGATTCAAGAGGAGATATTATATACCCCCCTCCCTTTCTTTCATAGTTCAGATATTAGGGCCTTTGTCTGTTATTTAGAACTTCACATCTGTCCTCTGCACGGAATAGGAATCAAGCCTCCATTTCCCACAGGTGAGTCAACACCTGTGCCTTAACCACAGGACTATACCACATAAGAGAGATGCTGCTTGTAAGATGAATCCTTTACTTTTGCAACTATTATGAAGTTTTTCGGGTTTCAACATTACCAAATTATTCTAATTCATTTGACTCAATTTGTCTTTACCTTTAGATTTGATGAAGATATTCATTTTTATTTCACTCCTGAAAAAAGATTTTGTCTTGTTTATTTACAATTTCTAACTAATGGGGGAGGACACATTTGCCTAGTTCTGGTGCCAACTGGCATCAATTTCTGTTGACTTTGGTGAGACTTGAAGTATTGAATGCTTTTCAAGAATTGTCTCTTTACTGTTAGAGGTCAAGTGTCCTGCATTAAAACATCACTGATATTTGTTAGATTGTAAATTCATCATCTGTTCTGCTGGCATTCCCATTGTCAATATCAACATCTGAGTCGTTATTTTGAATAATTAAGATCTAGTGAAAATGTTGATTACATTAACATTGTCTGCCTGGAAAAATACTGTAGAGAATTAATAGCACTTCAGACAATTGTGACTTCAGTAGTGCAAACCTTTCCATTGATCCCATCATCTCAGATGAATCACTAGATGAAATTCTATGGCCTCTGTTATTTATAAATTCCAAGGCCAAATAGGATGCTTCTAGTCATCTAGTCTGATCTCCCATATAACACTGGCCATCCCTCTTCCCCAAAATAATTCCTGGAGCATCCACTCTTGATTTTAAAAAAAAATCAAGAAATGGTGTATCCACCATAACCAGGGCCGACTTATCCATTAGGCACAGTAGGCACAGTGCCTAGGGCCCACAATACTTTAGGGGCCCACGAAAATCTATTACATTTTGCCTAAAACAGAAAAAAAATGTTGAAGTATTTAAAGTTATATCAAAAATAATTTTTAATATTGATATTATTATGGTGGGAGGGGCCCACGAAGGCAAAAGTGCCACGAAAGTCATAATACAGCCCTGACCATAACCCTGGATAAATTGTTCCAGGATTTAATTAATCTCACAGTTCAAAATGTACACCTTATTTGCAGGCTGAATTTGTTTAGCTTCAACTTCCTATCAGTGAATTGTGCTAAATCTTTTTCTTCTAGATTATTAAATATGTGTTCCTTATATGGTTATTATGGACTATAATTGAGTTTTACCTATCTCTATGGTAAGCTAATGAGATTGACTAAAAGTGCTCAATCACTGCATGAAATGTTTTCTACTCCTTGTCATGGTGCTTCTGTGAACCCTCTGGAATTTATCAACATTCTTCTTGAATTGTGGGCACCAGAACTGGATATAGTCATCCAGGAGTACAAGTCAGACTGTGATCATAACGGTCCCTTCTGGCTTTAAAATGATTAAATCTAGACATGGAAAAAATCCTGGACTCGCTGTATGGTATAGGTCTCTCTGGACCAGATTGTCGTTTATCTTGGGGGTTAGTACAAGGGAATAAAGGGGTATAAATCACTCAACTTCCATAGCGGCTCTCAAACTTTCCATAGTACTATAACCCTTTCAAGAGTCTGATTTCTCTAATGTATCCTCAAGTTTGACCTCACCTAAAAATGTATCCTATCGGAGATAAAAATACAAGAGTCACTGAAAAATTGCTGACTTTCTCATTTTTACCATATAATTATAAAATAAATCAATCGGAATAAATATTCTGCTTGCATTTCAGTGTATAATATACAGAGAAATATAAATCAATCATTCTCTATGAACTTTTACTTGTACTGACTTAACTAGTGTTACCTACCAGCTCTGTGTTCTTGGGGAACTAGAGCATAGGCACCTGTTAGTCCTGTGCTCTTGGGAAACCAGGGAATGATACCCAGGGAAAACAATTCCCCTCCCCCAGGCATCTGCTAGAATCAAAGACAAAGCAAGGAAAAGGCCAGGGAAGACACACCTAAACTCCTCATGACAAGGGTGATAGAATTAAGGAAACACCCCAGCCTCATCTGCATTGAAGATAGAACAGAGAGACATCTTCATTAGCATACAGAATGGAGAACAGCTCTTCCAAAACAGGAACCGCACTGAACTATGGGATACCGAAAGCATAGAAGCACTGCCTGATGGGAAATCTCTTCTCCAGATGCTAATGAACCCAGGATGGCTCATGCCCAAATTAGTCATTATCAGACCAATTCTATTAATGGATCCTATTGATATCCAAAATTCTGAAACTGCCTAGTTGCATTGTGAGCTGATTCAAGGAACATCACCCCTAGCCTGGTTTGATCAGTCTCTATTGTCTAGCCTCTGTCCCATAAACAAATCCAGTGTTGTCCTTGATCTATTGTCCTGTACCTACAAAAACTCCAACCCTTGCCCATGAAAAACTGTTCTGTTGCCTAGATTTAAACTGCATCAGTTCCATCCTCTCCTGTCTGATGGTGCTGGAGGTTCTGCTCTGCTTGTTCCTGCCCTCTGGACCCCCAGCTCCCATCACCATCTGGGACACATAAGGGGTCAGCTCGTGAGTGCTGATTAACCAGTCCTCTCAGACATGCTCTGTTAGTGGGTGTGAATGGCCGTTTGTTTCTAAGGTAGGAAGAACCCCATCCTGAGGAACATAGTTCCTGCAGGAGAACTCCATTGGGAGGAGGAATTGGCAGCAGGGAGAATTCAACTCCATATGGGTATGTCTACACTACCCGCCTAGTTCGAACTAAGGGGGGCAATGTAGTCATACGGAGTTGCAAATGAAGACTGGGATTTGAATTTCCCGGGCTTCATTTGCATAAAGCAGGCCGGCGCCATTTTTAAATGCCGGCTAGTTCAGACTGCATGCCGCGCGGCTACGCGCGGCACGAACTAGCTAGTTCGGATTAGGCTTCCTAATCCGAATTAGCTGTACGCCTCGTGGAATGAGGTGTACAGCTAGTTCGTATTAGGAAGCTTAATCCGAACTAGCTAGTTCGTGCCACGTGTAGCCGCGCGGCACGCAGTCCGAACTAGCCGGCATTTAAAAATGGCGCCGGCCGGCTTTATGCAAATGAAGCCCGGGAAATTCAAAACCCGGGCTTCATTTGCAACTCCGTATGACTACATTACCCCCCTTAGTTCGAACTAGGGGGTAGTGTAGACATACCCTATGAGAGCACAAGCAGCACACTGAGAGTATGTCTACACTTGCCCCCTAGTCTGAACTAGGGAAGCAAATGAAGCATACCAAAGTTGCTAATGAAGTGCAGGTTTTAACTATCCGATGCTTGATTAGCATTTTCGTGGCCAATCGCCATTTTAAAAAGCCGGTAGCCTGAATTAACTCACCGCATGTAGACACGGTAGTCCTATCCAAAACCCTTCCCTCAAATTAACTGTTACTCCTCGTGCAATAAGCATACCCCCAGACTAATGGGCAAATCTGGTAACACTAGTGCTTTCTATATAACCTGTTATAAAACTAGGCAAATATCTTGATGAGTCAATGTAACCCAGGGAAGACTTTTGAGTACTCCCAAGATGTACATGCTCTTGTTTGAGAACCACTGCCCTATACCACTGCTTGGGAATCAGGTTCCATTGACCCATCAAAATAGCTATACAAGAATATTGGGGACCATACACTGCCATGGAACTGCCCTGTCTGCTACATCTACACTACAAGGTTTTTACACAAAAACATGGGGAGTGTCCACACCTCAAATGAGCTCTTGTGCAATGAAAATGGGCAGTAAAATGGCAGAACAGAGAGCTTTTTCCGCCATAGGTAGACCTCCTTTTCTGAGGCATAACTGTTTTTACTGCTACAGCTATTGTGCAAGAAGGCAAGGGTGGACACTCCAGAGGGGTTTTTGTACAACAGTTGGCCTCCAGGGGAAAAAATGGTGGCCACTGGGCCACTCCAGACAACTCAATCAGAACACTGTTGTTCCTGTCTGTTGGCACCCTTTAAAGCCAGAGGCACCCTGCACAAGACTTGTGGCTGCAAGTTGGAAGGAAGCAGGAGTCTTCAGGATGCTGCTCTGCTGCAGCCACCAATCTCATCAGAGCAAGCTCCCCAAGACCGCCCTGCCCTTCAATAGACCAGCCACAGGGGTCACAGGACCCCCAGAGGGGGACCAAGAGGCTTGCACCCACCTGGCAGCAGGTCAAAAATAAAAACCCTGCTGGAATTGTGGAGTGAGGAGGACTCCTTGCAGGACCCCCAGGCAAAGCGCCACAATGCCGTCATCTACTCCTGCATAGCCGTATCCCTGCAAAGCGAGGTCACCCTGCCCAGACTATAGAGCAAATCCAGGCTAAGGTGAAGGAGCTCCATCAGAAATACGTGAAGTCCAGGGAGTGGAGAGGGCACTCAGGGGCAGGACCCGAAACCTGATTATACCACCAGGAGCTCGACCACATCCTTGGGTGGGGGAGAACCCTCTTCCCCCTCCATTGTGGTGGACTCCGGGCTGGAGCAGCCCATCATAGAATCATAGAAGCAAAGAATACTAGGACTGGAAGGGAACTCGAGAGGTCATCAAGTCCTGTCCCCTGCCCTCATGGCAGGGCCAAATACTATCTAGACCATCCCTGATAGACATTTATCTAACCTACTCTTAAATATCTCTTAAATATCTCCACAACCTCCCTGGGCAATTTATTCCAGTGTTTAACTACCCCGATAGTGAGGAACTTTTTCCTAATGTCCAACCTAAACCTCCCTTGCTGCAGTTTAAGCCCATTGCTTCTTGTTCTATCCTCAAAGGCCAAGATGAACAAGTTTTCTCCCTCCTCCTTATGACACCCTTTGAGATACCTGTAAACTGCTATCTTGTCCCCACTCAATCTTCTTTTTTCTAAACTAAACAAACCCAATTTTTTCAGCCTTCCTTCATAGGTCATGTTCTTTAGACCTTTAATCATTCTTGTTGCTCTTCACCCAACCCTCTCCAATTTCTCCACATCCTTCTTGAAATGTAGTGCTCAGAACTGGACACAATACTCCAACTGAGGCCTAACCAGCGCAGAGTAGAGCAGAAGAATGACTTCTCATGTCTTGCACACAACACACCTGTTAATGCATCCCAGAATCATGTTTGCTTTTTTTGCAACAGCATCACACTGCTGACTCATATTCAGCTTGTGATCCACTATAACTCCTAAATGCCTTTCTGCCGTGTTCCTTCCTAGACAGTCACTTCCCGTTATGTATGTGTGAAACTGATTGTTCCTTCCTAAGTGGAGCACTTTGCATTTGTCTATATTAAACTTCATCCTGTTTACCTCAGACCATTTCTCCAATTTGTCCAGATCACTTTGAATTATGACCCTATCCTCCAGATGTCGCAACCTGGATGGTGGGGCAGGTCCATCCTCCAGTGCCCAGAGCCTGTCCCCAAGGCAGAGGAGATGGTGGGGCAGGTCCAGCCGCCAACAGAGGAGGAGGGAGACGATGAGCAGGACAGTGGCACACACAGACACAAGGGTGAGGGAGGTGGGCACACAGGGGGCGGGGGGCACACTGTCGCACTGGCTGCTAGGCCAGCACATGCAGCTGCAGTCTGGGCATGTGCAACCAGGTTCAGCGGGAGGGTGTGACATGTGGCCACAGCAGCCAGCCCTTCTACATGCCTGGGAGTCTGCTGCCAGCTTCACGTCTGGCCACATGAATCTTGGCCCCAGGGGGGAAGGGGGAGCACAGCCAGCTGCAAGCAGGCTACTCGCAAGGGCACAGGCACAATCCTGCCACCCCCCCCACACACACACACACATACACCCTGGAGTGCAGCACACAGCACCTGGTCACCTACATGTGAGAGGCAGCAGCTGCTCCCACCTAATAGCCCAGACAGCTGCAGGTGTGTGTGCAGACCCCAGGGAGGGGCAAGCTGCTCACTGCTCCTCTGCCTCCAATGAGGGGATCCATTGTGGCCGTATACTGCCCTTGCCTGCCTGGTGCATGTGTGTGTGTGTGTGGGGGGGAGGGGGCAGCATGGTCCTCTGGCCACCTCAGGGCCCCTGTGACACAGGGAGTGCTGTGCATGCCACACATGGCCTTGCACCTGCCACTCACAAAGGAGGGCGCAGTCTCAGGGAACGTGTGTGCAGGGTGGACTGACTGCCCCTCTTTCTTGTCTCTTCTCCACAGCTGGAGAAACCAGGACGGAGGGCCCAGCCACACCACTGCCACTGCCACCACCAAGAGTCTGGACAAGCCACAGATGAGCCAGACCTGGGGAGGAGCTGATGCACCAGCACATTGGGGTGATGTGCGACACCCACGCCACCCTGTCGCACCACCTGGAGTGGCAGCAGCAGGCGTGGAGTGACCTGATGGCACGCTGTGACGCCCTGCTGGACGTACTGTCCCACCTGGGGGAACAGGAGCCTGCTACTGCTGCTCCCGCCTTCCACCCTCCTGTCCTCCCCATCCCTATGGCCCGCACATCTGCTCACCCTTCCATGACTCTGTTCCCTCCCTTACCCAAGGACATGGCTCCTCTCCCAGTCATGCCTATGGCCCCTCCTATGGGTCCACCTCCTACCCCCCTGCCAACCCTGGCCCTGCTCCAGCTACCCTCTCTGCCCAGCATATTGGGGCCCCCAGAGCCACCCAAACCTGAAGATGTGCCCGCACACGAGGGTGCTCAGCTATCTGCCCCAGTATTCCTCCCAGTCCTCATCCTCCTTCCCAGTGATGATCCCCCCTCCCATTTCACACAGCCCCCCTCCTCCTGAGCATCCTCATTTTTGTTACATAAAAGGATTAATTTTGATTGAAAACCAAACAGGTGTCTTTATTGGGAGGTTGGGTTAGGGGCAAGAGGAGGCGGTGAGAGGGGAAGGGAAAAAGAAGGAAGGGTGGAGGCCCTGGGGAGCTTTACAGTGGTTCCTGCGAGAACCTGTCCCACAGGGTCTCCCAGATGTGCACCCCGGCTTCATGGGCCTGGTGGGTCACAGCTGTCCGGGGCTGCTCAAAGCCCCAGCCCTCGCAGGTGGCCTCTGCCACCCATGCCGGGAGGAAGTCTCCCCGTTGTGCTCCACCAAGTTGTGGAGCACACAGCAGGCTGCCACCACCTCAGGGATATTCTGCTTCACAACGTGCAGGAGGGTGAGAAAGCAGCAGAACTGTCCTTTCAAATGCCCAAAGGCGCACTCTACCTGGAGGTGGGCTCTGTTCAGGTGGGCATTGAAAATGTCCTTTGTTCAATCCAGATGGTCAGTGTAGGGGCGCATTAGACAGGGCATGAGTGGGTATGCCGTGTCCCCCACTATGCATAGTCTGGTCGTCCACAGAGAATTTCCGTCGGGGGAAAAGGGTTCCTGCCTCTAGCTGGGCACACAGACTGGAGTTGAGGAATACTCAAGCGTTATGAGCCCTGCCTGATCACCCCAAATAAATGTTTGTGAAGTGGCCCTGGTGGTCCACCGGGGCCTTCAGGACTATGGAGAAGTAGCCTTTTTGGTTGACAAACTGGGCCGCTTGATGTTCCAGAGCCCAGATGGGATGTGTGTGCTGTCGATTGCTCCCACACAGTTGGGGAATCCCAGCACTGCAAAGCCGCCCATGGTGGCGTTGAGGTCCTGGACCCGGCTGACTCTGCACAGCAGCTGGGAGTTGATGGCCCGGACGACCTGCAGAAGGAGAGATAGGAACACATATAACAGAGATTGAGAGAGGAGCTGTGTGGTCCCAGTGGGACATGGCCACTCACCCTGCTGGCCCCCTACTCCACAGGAGTCCCCCCGTTAGCCCTTGCCTGCCCCCCCTCTCAACCAGGCCAGAGGGAGGGTGAGAAGGCATCAGCCCACAGGGCCAAGGCTTTCCTCTCACCCCCTACAGTGCTCAGACCCCCTGTCCTGAAGGTCCCCTTTATGCAACACACCCCTCTCCCCATGCAGGAGCTGCATCCTGTGATGTCCTTACCTGCATGAGGACAGCCCCGATAGTGGACCTCCCCACCCTGAACTGGTGTGCCACCGAACGGTAGCTGTCAGGGGAGGACAGATTCCAGAGGGTGATGGCGACCTGCTTTTGGAGTGGGATGGCAGGCTGCAAGGGGGTGTCGTGTCATCAGAGGGCAGGTGCCAGCCAGGTACAGAGCCTCCTGGAAGGTGGCTTTCTGCATTCAGAAGTTCTGTACCCAAACATAGAAGGACAAACACAGAAGGCACTTCTGAGGCTTAGCTTTGCCAAAGAGGCTAGCAAGCAGGCAGCAGAGACAGAGAAGCAGCTGTCCAAGGAGGTCCCTTTAAGTGCACGTCTCTGGAGGGTTCCGATGTAATGTAGAAAGCTCCTACTTGAGAGATTGTGCTACTTCCTGAGCACTGAGCATGCCCAGATGTACTGAGCATGCTCAGCAGTTCTTTGTGCTGCTGCTAGCAGCTGTTTCCTACAGTAGCCCTTCCTTATGATCATACCAATAAGAAAGTGCTACCTTCAGCTCATTCCTATAAGGTAGCAGATTACACCCGCAACAGTACTCAAGAGCAACTGATGCCCTCCAGCCCAGCTACAAGTGGTTCCGGGTGGCTTTTATATGCAGGACAGCGTCCAATAGAGTGGACACTCTCTTGTGCAAAAGAGCCTCACAAAAGCGAGGTGCTTTGATGTGTGGATGTGCTCTTGCATAAGAAGCCTTTGCGCAAAAAAACTAACGCTACAGACTTCTTGCGCAAGAACACTGTAGTGAAGACATAGCCTCTCTGTTTACTCCCTCCCCTTCACCATCTGCAGGGTAGGACAGAGACTGTGACTCACAGAGTCAAAAATCTTCCTTCCAGGCAGCATAACAATATGTTATCTTACTTCAGACTAGATCACAAACTGGCAATCTACTCTTATATAAATAAGAAATATGAATGAAAACCACAGTTCCAAAGACATTGAGAAATACCTGAGAATTTCTGGTGTTTCTTAATAAGCCCCTACTTCCTGACCCTTACATTCTGCAACCTTCAGATGGGCATCACTGCCACATGAATGTGAGCTTTGCCTAGGGAGAGCAATAATTTAAAGGAAGGAATACATAAAAGGATTTTAAAACAGATTTAAAATCCTGAAATAAAAATTAAAGGAAAAAATTGAAGGAAAAGGTAACCTGGGGAACTATACAAATCTTTCAGACAGCCTGGCTTAGTTTAGCCACAGGAATCATCTAATTTGCAAAGCTTTGTGAAATATGTGAGTGCAAAATGTCTGCTTGGGGTGATTAGATGATTAAAATAATTAAATGTTCCCATCTGACTGAAACACAGCTACTATAAGCATAAATACATATGTCCTGCATCATAATTTGTACTCAGTCATACATATCACAGTTAGAAAAGGGGGGAAACAGCCATTCTAACCATCACATAGAACACAAGTGCTTTTTTTCCATTAACGCACGATAATGTGTGTTTTGCAACTGCAGCAGCGAACCAATATCCCTCTGGAGGATGAAATCTCAGCATCAACATTAATAAATTATAATTATAGCCATTGAGGAAAGAGAAATGTTATCAGGACTTATCATTGCCATCAAAGTCTCATTATAAGCAGCATGCAATAACTCAGCTGTGTTTCTGTCAGTCTCACATAGGCTTACTGAAAATTATTCCATGTGACGCTTACTCTATGATGGTAATTCAAAAGACATACAATACTTTGCTTGCCAGTGTAAATATGTGAGTATTATTTTTAGCTTAATCCCATCACTTGGATGACCCATCTGAAATGTAATTATTTATTCACAACCCAGGTCCTAATTAGAGCTGCAGTGAGCTGTTGGCATGTCTGTTGAACTCCGGTGAACAAGTCCCTTGCTGCATGCAAGTTCATGGCTATTAGCCCAGCAGCTTTGCTCTTCACTGCTAGACTTAGTATGCTCCAGAGAAAAGAGCTTCAGAGCACTAACACTGTACTCCTGAACCCCACAAAGAGCCCTACGGTGACTCTTTCTTCCAATAAACTAGTATAGACCATGCTCAACACCTACGGCTGAGCTAACTAGTGCTTAAGTGCTTAGGCAGTTTTTCAAGTGTGTTCTTGAAAGATTGGAGTAGCTTTGAAAAAGCAGTTGAAGCAATTTGACATAATGAGGCCTTAATTAAAGGAAAATTATAGTGGGGAATCTTATAGTATTTATAGCATAAGCATTAAAACTGAGTGCGTCAAGATGAAAACTAAAGCAACAAATTGCTGAGGAATTAGTAGTAATTAGGTACCAGATTCTGCCACTGTTGTGTAGTGCCTTTCTCAGTGAGCAGGTTCTTCTCAGTATTAAAAGAAGCAAAAGCTACCCCTAGGTACAACTTAGTGTGACTGAGAATGGCAGTGTGTGGCCCTAGACAATAAGGATCAAACTGTACAGTCAAGGTCCACTCAAAACTACCAGACAGTGGAGTTTTGAGTGTATAATGATTGAGGTTTGGGACTTTCATTTTGAACTGATAATGTTTCTATAGTGTCTCAGAATATAATTACTCTAATGAATAATATTATTAATCCATTTATTGTTTAGAGTTAAATAGTACATATAAATTATCATGACTTTAAAATTAATATTGATATTAATTATAAAAAAATCTGCAGGCAGCTTAGTCCATTTATGTGGTGCTAATAAACAGAGATGGGAAGCCTATAAATTGTCATTTTATAAACTTAAATGTTAACCATTCATTGATGTCTATTTTGGTGAACCATAAAATATCAGAAAGGTCACCAAAGCAACTGAGTGCATTTTTATCTTCACTTCTTCAGACCCTTGTAAAAATGTAAAAGGGCCAAACAGGTGGTGGTATTTTTTTAATCTGTAAAAATACTTCTCGGCTGTGACTTTACAAGAGATTTTTTAGCCTGGAGCAAATTTTTGTGGCTGAGTTAGCATCTCAAAAAAATGTGGTTTTGGAATGGAAGTGCTGAGTCTGCTGACACAAATTTAACAGCCCCCAGAGTATGTTCCTGTACAATAACTCAATACTGCCAAATACAATACCTAATAAAACATGACACTACACATTAGAAACAAGAAACTCTTTTTTTTCTAATTCATCACAACTCTAAAAATATTTTTGATATGGTAAACTGGCTCATAACTATTACAGGAAATTAATTTCCAGGTGCATAATATTCACTTTACAGAATATAAGCTTTCCTGGGTAAAGAGTATGCCTTCTTTGATCCTTCACCTAGCACAATGTCAGGCTCATCAAGAGACAGTTGCAACCCTGGTACATCATATTTGTTGAAACTCCAAGGCCTGCTATTTCACTTTTTTTACATATGCAGTACATGTGTTTTGGAGACATCCCTGAGCTCAAGGCTCCTGATTAATTTTCCCCCCTTTTCCTCCCTCTTTTCAGCTTTGACCATTGTTATCCCTATAGGAAACAAGACTAAGAAAATTAAAATAGAAAAATTATTAGAAAGAAGGCTCACATTTTGAACAGTGAACAAATGACAAGGAGAAATGGCAGATTATCCAATTGTTAATTAAAGATAGTTGGAAAATTAAAATGCATACCAATAATTTTAATTGCCCCAAACTGGTACAAAAAAGCAACTATGCAAACTTTTTCTTGGGTCTGGATTGAGAAAAAAATGTTCATTTTAGGAGAACTGAAATTGATTTTTATTTTTTTGGCTTGTTGCTTGCCTGCCAGAGGCCTCTTGTCAATTTCTCTTTGTTCTTCCAGGCAGAAAGTTAAATTGTCAAAGGTCTTCCGGGGAAACTGCAAAAGTTTGAGCACCCAGGTTGGGCCGTTACCTTCTCACTTCTCTCACAGACTCCCATAGTTTGTCTCTCCATGTTTTCTCTGCTTAGAATTACTGTCACTTTATTGTTCTCTGTATATATTTTAACATAGGATAATAACATCTATATTCCTGAGAAGGTGGCAGTATGTCTGATCAGCTACCCAAAGTTTAAATGAAAATATCAAGGTATTACCATTTTCTAGCTTTCTCAAGTGGAAACAAAACAAAACAAAAATCAAAACAAAAACCCTCTGTCCTATAAACATTTGCATTGTAAAATCTCATGTCATTTTTTCAAGAAAAGAGTGTTTGTTTTAAAATACTTATGCTTCTTCCACTATTTCTCATCAGTCAACTATCTTTTTTCACAGAGGTAGCTGTATTTTGTAGTGGTGGGTATTAATGTCCCACTCCTCAATTCGGTGTCCATGGAGTTTGGCACTAAGGCAGTGCCTCAGGACTGGGGGCTTAGTTTGTAAAGCACATTGAGATACTTCAAATGGGCCTGATTATACAAAGCCTTAATCATGCGAGCAATCCTGTGAGCCAGTAGGGTTACTCACAGACAGTTAGAGCACAGTTTTAACACAAGATATGATTAATGAGAAGCACACAATCAATGGCATAACTGCACTACTCCAGTAGTCACAACACTCTGGAATTTGATACCCTTTGTTCCTGTGGGAAAATGATCTGTACTAGCCTGATGCTTGGCACAGATTATTTCTTTCTCCCTGCTGCTTTATCTACACTTTTCAAAATAGTAGGGGATATAATCAAGGCTCTGCCCACTACTTTTCCATCTGCGTGGGGTGAGGAAGCAGAAGTCATGAAGAATCTGCTACCGCCCACACACAGTCTGCCAGTGCAGGTGGCCCGCGAGAGGAACTAATTGGGTGTTCTACTCTTGCATGTGGGCATTCATGATGGTTTAAAACTGAACTGGTAGTATTGCTTTTACACAGATAAATCTTTGCAGGATCAGATGCAGAAAACAGAAGGTATTGTTATTATGATTATTACTACTACTAATATATTTTTATCAGAAGGAAAAGAGATTTCAGCCATTCAAATGTAAAAAAAAAAATTGAAAAAAACCTGCTCTAATACTTGCAAAGTGACAATAAAACCTTCTAATCACATATTCAAAATATTCAGCAAAATTACTTCAAATTGCAAAAGTATTCCAAGGTTTGCCATGAAAAATGGAAGGTTTTTTTTCAGCTCTGTACACAATTTCCTTTTGACTTAAGTGACAGAAACACTGAAACTAGCTAGATAAAGTCACTTGAGTAGAACCGTTAAAGCCTTTTTTCCTCTGTCAATCCTGCAGGCAGCTTTATATTTGCTAGATTAGATGGACATATTGGCTTGAACTGTGTTTCGATAAATCCATGGTTGGACAAGTACATGCAAACAGGACAAATACAACCTTGATTCTTCCTGATTACACAGATGGACAGCTAAAGTTTTGATGTCTCACCTTTATTATAACTTGCCAGTAAAAGCTTTCCTAACCCCTGTTCTTGTACCTCACGTTTCATACCCCCGATATGTTTCTCTGCTGTCTTTTAATTTGTGACTTCAAGTTACTCTCCAATGTCCTGGTGATTTCCTTATGCTTCCTAAGGCAGCAATCCTGAATGACTGATAGGCATATGGTTGCACTGGATAAACATGAATTATCAAGTGCTTATATAATAAGATATTTTCTAGCCAGTAAGCACCATTAACGATTCCCCTAATCTGGGCTAAAATTCTCCTGTGCTTCAGTTATAATGTTAGTAATGGTTATGATTTGTTAATAGTGCCAGCTTTCATAATGACATGAGGGGAGCCCAATATCACTAGTATTATCAGTCTTTTTCTCTCCAATAATTAGCATAAACTGACATTTAGTTAGGTGCTAATTACAGGATAGCTTTCTGGACGTACTCAAAAGGGCATTCTAATTCTATAAGAACCCTATAGGGTTTTCAGGAAACTGAATATTTGCCGTTTTCTTCTTTTACTGTGGAGCTCAGTCCTATTTTCTGTATAAATGATTATTCTAAACTAATTTTTACTCCTTCTTTACAGGTTTAAAAATTAATGCCTTGTTCTAATGAAACATATTTAAAATAAAAATACAAAAAGTAGGGCAAGTTTATTCAAAGAAAATTGCTGTATGAGGACTTTGAAAGACATAAAGATATGAAAATTCACTCAGACAAATGACATGCATAGGAATGTCCTTTTAATGTCTTTTAGCTATAACATGGGCATATTTAAAGCACTATATTAACACTTACTCTTATTAAACTACAACAAGACAGTCACTGCTAAATGAAGATTAAACACTAATTATTATTTTTCCAGTAAAAGCTTCTGCAACATGAAACTGATGCAAATACAGTCCCGTTTGCCTCCTACCTTTTTCTTTCCAAAGGTAGTACGGTTTTATTGCCAAACAACTGCACCAGTTACCGAGGCATGAGTCAATCAATGTGTTCTTCTTATATCTCTCATAAGGAAGCATTAAACTCTCCGATTAATTGAAAACAAATTTAAGTTTTATTGTTCTTTCCATTTCTATTTCCTATATATGAATCCTAATCTGTGCTGATACAGCTTTACTCATCTGTTTTCCAAATGTGAGAATAGTTATATTTTATGCATAGATTTCACTGATTTGTAGGTATGAAATTGCATCTTACTGCAGTCAATGATATGTTTGAACATAAAAGATAACAGGACAGAGGTCTCCAAATTTTGACTATTAAGGGAAATGCTACTTAGAAACTTCACATTATATTCAGAGACCAAGTGGTGTCATCTTGCAATGGTGTTCATAATTTCACAGCACAATGTATGGGAATTCCCTTTTTGGACTCCCAATGACTCTCCTTTTGATGTCATAAAGTTTCCGATTCCACAACCACTATTGTGTTCTCCACACATGGGGAAATCAGTTCAGAAAAAAAAAGCATCCCCCAACAATTTTGACTGTTTATAGAACTGAACAATGTTTAAAATGTTACCATTTTCCAGGCAGTAGCATAGAATCATAGAATCATAGAATAATAGGACTGGAAGGGACCTCGAGAGGTCATCGAGTCCAGCCCCCCGCCCTCAAGGCAGGATCAAGCTCCGTCTACACCATCCCTGACAGATGTCTATCTAACCTGTTCTTAAATATCTCCAGAGAGGGAGATTCCACCACCTCCCTTGGCAATTTATTCCAATATTTGACCACCCTGACAGTTAGGAATTTTTTCCTAATGTCCAATCTAAACCTCCCCTGCTGCACTTTAAGCCCATTACTCCTTGTCCTGTCCTCAGAAACCAAGAGGAACAAATTTTCGCCTTCCTCCTTGTGACACCCTTTTAGATATTTGAAAACCGCTATCATGTCCCCCCTTAATCTTCTTTTTTTCAAACTAAACAAGCCCAGTTCATGAAGCCTGGCTTCATAGGTCATGTTCTCTAGACCTTTAATCATTCTTGTCGCTCTTCTCTGTACCCTTTCCAATTTCTCCACATCTTTCTTGAAATGTGGCGCCCAGAACTGGACACAGTACTCCAGCTGAGGCCTAACTAGTGCAGAATAGAGCGGCAGAATGACTTCACGAGTTTTGCTTACAACACACCTGTTGATACAACCTAGAATCATATTTGCTTTTTTTGCAACAGCATCACACTGTTGACTCATATTCAACTTGTGGTCCACTATGACCCCTAGATCCCTTTCCGCCATGCTCCTTCCTAGACAGTCGCTTCCCATCTTGTATGTATGGAACTGATTGTTCCTTCCTAAGTGGAGCACTTTGCATTTCTCTTTATTAAACCTCATCCTGTTTACCTCTGACCATTTCTCTAACTTGCTAAGGTCATTTTGAATTATGTCCCTATCCAGAAGTAACATGACAGAATGTCTGTATTTCCATTCTGACCAGAAGCAGGAAGCACTGGGGATCTGAAAAAGGAAGGTTTGTTTGTTTGTTTGTTTGTTTGTTTGTTTGTTTGTTTGTTTGTTTTTTGCTATAGATTTTCAGACAAATTTTACAAAGCTTTGGAAGATTAGATAGATAGATAGATAGATAGATAGATAGATAGATAGATAGATAGATAGATAGATAGATAGATAGATAGATCTTAGCCAAAAGGCCAATTCTTCCAAATTTTGGTAAAAAATAAAAAGAAAGGATTTTATTTCATTTTTTCCAGAGAAAGATTTCCCACTTTTCCTGCAACTCTATTAATGACATTTAATACTTTAAAGATGGGACTCTAGAAGTGCTTATAGATAGATAGATAAATGAACTCTTAACTATTGTCAGGCCTTCATAGTCTCTTTCAATAGGCCAAAGAATGCGCTTTGTATAATAAAATAAAATAATAATAATAATATATGGAGATATACCTATCTCATAGAACTGGAAGGGACCTTGAGAGGTCATCTAGTCCAGTCCCCTGCCCTTGTGGCAGGACCAAGTACCCTCCCTGACAGATTTGCCCCAGATCCCTAAATGGCCCCCTCAACGATTAAACTAACAACCGTGGGTTTAGCTGACCAATGCTCAAGCCACTGAGCTATCTCTGCTCCCTTTTATATGATGGAGATATACCATCTCATAGAGCTGGAAAGGCCCTTAAGAGGTCATTGAGTTCAGTCCCCTGCCCTCACAAAAGGACTAAGTATCATCTCTGACAGATTTGCACCAGATCCCTAAATGGCCCCTGCAAGGATAGCACTCACAACGGTGGGTTTAGTAGGCCAATGCTCAAACCACTGAGCTATCCCTTGACCCTTGAAATGCTCACTGCTTGAGCTTGCAAACTGAATCTCCTAAAATAGATTTATTACCACTATCACTTAGTATATGAGGCTATGACTGTGTCTACACTACAGAGAAAAAGATATACAAATTGTGAACCATAATTTACGTATTTTTTCTGCTTTTCTTCTGAAAGAGGATTTTCTGACATTTGGCCCATCTACACGGGGCCAAATGTCAGAAAAAAAAAACCCTTTCAGAACATCCCTTCTTCCTTGTAAAACGAAGTTTACAGGAATGCCAAAAAATACGTCTGCTTTTCCGAAGTCTACAATGCGGTGCTACCAAAATAGCTATTCTGTGTCTCAGGACCATGCCTGTTATACTGAAATATACCGGGCTCACTATTCTGACATACCTGTAAACCTCATGGCATGAGGAATAAGGGATGTTTTGTAATAGCCCTTTATTTCAAAATTTGGTGATGTGTAGACAGTGCCAAATTTTGAAATAAGCTATTTTGAAATATGATTGAAATAAGCTATGCAATTTAAGGTAAGGGTTCTGTGTAGATGCATCCCGAAAGTCTTACAAAAATTAAGGGATGTATCCTCCTGTGACCCCCATCAGACAGAAAAATCCATTTTCTAGCAACTGAAATTCCTAACATGAAATCGTGGATTCACTGAAGTTAATGTCAAGTCACTTATGAAGCATTAGTAACAAATTAAATTAAAACATTTTGAGTCAAGTCACAACCTTAATAACAATAACTTTCCTCTCAGATGCACACTTTCTTTAAGTGCAGGGATACTTAGAACTAGAGGTTTTGGTCCAACCCTTTACAGACCTAGAAACCAGATCCCTTTTTCTAAAATATTCTGGAGTGCTTAGATCTTCGGTTCAGGTCTATTTCTAATTTTAAGGGTAGAAAAGAAAAGCTCTCATTCAATGCCCAGAACCAAGGACAAATAGCTGTACTGGTCATGAAATATCCACTTTTTATTTGAGTTTTAAGTCTGAAAGGCAGGCAATTAAAAACAAAGAAGTGTTTTGAACCAAAGCCAGAATGGTATCACTGTCCCATCACTGTATGATGGACCCACAGAAATTCGAACATAGAAAAGTGTAAAGTTTAATTTTCCGTGAATTATCCACAACTCTGTTCAAGGAAAATACTTTGAACATGTCTACTTAATAAAAAGCTTATGTGTAACTAATACATTCAGGAAATCCAAGAATCCCTCACTTAAAATTTGCTAATATAATGCTCCTAAGATTATTACATCTACAGTGAATTTCCCTGCAATTTTTCCCCTTCCAAAATTGATTAGTTTTCACTCACTCAGTTTAATTTGATTGTTGGACCAGATCCTCCCCCGTTCCATTTTAATTACCCTAGTAAATGATTGATGATTTTGTAAACATGTTATTCCATTTTTAGAAACAAATGATACAAATATGAGACTTATATACACCACATCAGGTTAGGCTCACGGGGTCTTAAATACCTGTAAAATACTGTGGGAGCTAGGGGAGGAATGTGACTAACTCTGACATATTGTTATTGTCAGTATAACAGGGTAGCTTACTTCTTCATGGAGGAGGGCCTGAGGCTAACTAAGCCTGCCTACTGAATGAGCACACCTGAGAGTGCTGGGGATTTCCACTATAAAAATTGCAGGCAGCTGCAATAGGAAATTAATGGTAATAGAGAGGAGTTACAGGGAATAAGAGACTGCTGGCAGAGACTCTGACAGGGAGAGGCATCTGAGAGCTAGAAGGTGATATTCTAGATAGGTAAAGCCTCTGAATTCTGGATCTAATTTAAAACTGGTGTACAGACTTCCTGTTTACTTTGGACTCTCAAGGGAAAGATAGCTTTTAGTTTTGTTTGACAGCTTAGTGATAGCCTAAGTGAATTGGTGAAAGATGGTAAAATACAGGGAATCCAGCTCTAATCAGAGAGCTAGGATTCCCTACCAAGCAGTAGAGAGAGGTTGAACTCAGGATGGTGGACTTCAGAGACAGTATATATCCAAAGTAGTGAATAGACTGGACCGCTAGAAGAGTTAAGTTTTAATGACCTCTTGGACTCTTTTTATGGCATCTTTGAATAGTCCAAGTTAAACTAGAGCAAGATGCCTGCATAACAGCTCTAGACAGAAGGATGTGCTAGCATGATGCTCACCCTCCTCCTAAGTCTCTCTCTCACACACACACACCAGCTATAACATAAAAGAAATATATGCTGAAGATGGAAGGTTTACAGTACCTGGCTAGATACAAATCCATGCCTCCCAACAGCCCAATCCTGGTCTCATTGAAGTTTAATGGCAAAACTGCAAAGGTCAAATCAAAGATTCATTGAAGTCAGTGGCAGTTTTTGCCAGTTATCAGGATACTACCCTCGGTGGCAGTATGATCAGACCCATATGAACTGTTCATATATATTAAAGTTGATAGTAGTACCTTTTTAATTGGGAAATGAGTGTCCTACAGCAATGAGCATTTGAAGTCTGGCTAATGGTTATATTGAGGGAATGTTTGGTATTTTAAAATGAATTGCAGAACTAAGAGTCCTTGCCAAAGTCAGTTTTTGTCTTAAAAAGAAAACTTGAAATGAAATGTTTCTACATGTGGAACTGTATTACCCACTATCATAATGAATATAAAATGCCCAGCTGAAAAAAGGCAATACAGTATTTATGTTTAGCTCCAATGTGCTGCTGCAAATTTTATGATGCAGTAAAGGGTGTTACTTGCATTTGAAAATGCATGTCAAATCTGGACAGATTTCCTGGTATGTTAGATAACATCACCGCAATGGAATATCTCTCTTTAATAGAATTATTCAGAGATGGTATGACTGTTTCAGACCTGTGCACTTCCCAACTTAAATTTTGAAAAGTTGCAGAACTTCTGGGACCCAGTTTTTCATACTGTTTGCTTCTTGTGATGAGCTGAGCATTCTCTTCTACCTAAATTTGTCTTCATAGCATCTATGTATTACAAAACACCAGTTTTATTTAGTATTAAAGTTTTTTAAGTGGTACTACCTTCACTTCCTAAGAGTGCACCATTGATAGACCCCGTCCACAGAGCTGGCATATTGGCCATGGGAGAATCAGTTCACCTCATAAAGGGATACTTACATGATATAGAGTCTCCTGTGTGATTGCCAATCTCTGGCTGTAATTTTGATCCTTGTGGGAGTTAACCTACACTGAGGGAACACCTATGTCTTGAATAGTGCAAAAATGAATGGAGTGAAAATAGCAGCTTTATTCTGCCTTTTATTATTCCAGCAACTCAGCTTGTGCTATATGCCTCTCAAATAGCTAAGAACCTGCTAAAATATCTTTGTTAAATGTTAAGTAGGTTTCTAGAACTAGCAGCTAGGACAATAAAATAACAAGATTTCCTGTAAGTATATTAGTTGCATAGCCTTTAACATTCTCTTTAGAATATTATGTATTGATTTTAGGGTATATTTTAAATATGTGACACACAGGCCTATGGCAGAGGGAGGGGAAGGGTTTCTCTGCTCTGTCAACATCTCTTGTCAGATCTGATGTACTTTATTACTACATCTAAATTACCTCCTATTAAATTCAGCAAAGTTGTGATTTAAAAACAGCGGAAGTCCTAATTGCATCTGAATCAGCAAGAGGATGGGAAGTCTGGGGACAAAACAGAGTTTGAGAAGATATCAGGAAAAGCAACCCTGGCACCAACCCAAAATAGGCACCAAGGCCTAGAGCTCTGGCAAGCTGAAAAAGCTGGGCCCTTTGACCAAAGTGGCTGAAGTCTCTGGAAACTGGATATAGAACCCTACTTAGTGAAAGGCTTTTGCCTTAGAAAGAGAACAGAAACCAGCATCTTGTACTTCTGTGGGACGTCCTAGTTGAGTTAAGTTAGGTCTCAGCCATGGTGTATTTGACTTCTGCTTGTTTGTAACTTCATGTCTATCCCTTGCATCTCAACTCAAGACCTATCTCTTTATGAATATTTTTAATAAATAAACTTGACTTTCTTAATCTAAACCAATTTGAGATTTGAAATTGAAATGATTAACTCCAGTTAAAATAATAAGCTTCACTTTTGCCCTCTTCAGACTCAATGGGCTGGATTACTTCTGTGTATTCTAGAAGACACATGGACACTTCAGCACAGACAGTTTGAGGGAAACTAGGGGTGTGTCTAGACTACAGCGTTTTGTTGACAAAAGTGGACTTTTGTCAACAAAACTATACCTGCGTCTACACTACCGCTGAGTTCTGTCGACATAACGTCGACAGAACTCAGCAGTTTTGTCGACGCTGGTAAACCTCATTTTACGAGGCATAACGCCTTTTGTCGACAGTTCTGTTGACAGAAGGTGTTATTGCATCTAGGGTTGTGTCTAGACTACAGGGTTTTGTCGACAAGCAGCTTGCTTTGTCGACAGAACTGAATGTAGTCTAGATGCTCTTTGTCGACAGAAGCTTTGTTTCTTGACTTCTGTGAGGTGAAGCAGGAGCATTCATCTTTGCAGGATCTGTTTGTCATGCTTGCTGTATACACAATCTGCCATGGATGAGAGAAATTATAAAAGTGGAGGCAGTCACAATTCAGGAATCCATTACATAGAAATATATGTGTTATATATGCATACATACACACAATATATAATTTTGCAATCCCATTGTTTAGCTTAAAAAAATGCAGCATCCTAGCCCATCATTATCCCTACAGGCCAGTTCTTTTAGTGAGTTTAAGCCTTCTGCCAACACTGTTTTTGCTGTTTAAAAAAATAACTTAGGCCCTGGTGACCAGCTTTATAGTGCTTTGGCTCTCTCTCACTTTCACTGTAGTTGATAAGCTACCCCTGTAAAGAGCAGCGCAGCATCTATTGAATGCTTAGATGAGGTATTCCTGTTACACCCTCCACTTTTCCATACCCTATGTGTGGCCTTTAGGAGGTGGTTTTGGAGCAGAGGGAGAAGGATTTGCAATGTTTCTTGCATAAGCCACACACAAACAACAAACCAGTTAGAAGATACTGGACACCAATAATATGGCCTACCACTGGCTCTTTACCAGTCCATTGCAATGGTATGATGCATTTTCTACCACCTGTTCTATATGATGTTATATGTATGCCCAGTCATGTGATCCAAAATAGAATCTATCAGTAAATACTGCAGGCTTTCCCTGGATTTGGATGCATCTCAAAATGGTGAAAATGCTTTTATTTTTCCAGGAAAGAAACATGGGCTTCTTTAGTAGAATAAGGGCAAGAAGAAGGAGCAAACCATATTGACAGTTCATTTGGGGGGGGGGGGTTCCTGGAACTGATAGTTTTAGTAAAGCTTTAGAGTACTAGCAAGATATATTTCTACATTAACCTTCAGATAGCTGTCTTCTTAGGGCTATTTCCTTCTGAGGGTATGTCTACACTACCCCGCTAGTTCGAACTAGCGGGGTAATGTATGCATACCGCACTTGCTAATGAAGCCCGGGATTTGAATTTCCCGGGCTTCATTAGCATAAGCGGGGAGCCGCCATTTTTAAATCCCCGCTGCTTCGAACCCCGTGTAGCGCGGCTACACGGGGCTCGAACTAGGTAGTTCGGACTAGGGTCCTATTCCGAACTACCGGTACTCCTCGTGAAACGAGGTGTACCGGTAGTTCGGAATAGGCACCCTAGTCCGAACTACCTAGTTCGAGCCCCGTGTAGCCGCGCTACACGGGGTTCGAAGCAGCGGGGATTTAAAAATGGCGGCTCCCCGCCTATGCTAATGAAGCCCGGGAAATTCAAATCCCGGGCTTCATTAGCAAGTGCGGTATGCATACATTACCCTCCTAGTTCGAACTAGGAGGGTAGTGTAGACATACCCTGAGTAATTACCATATTCTGGTGGTTCGAATCCAGAACATCTGGGTTCCAAATGGTTTAATGTATAAATTAGGGTAAACATTTACTTTGTCAGGTAAAATCTTCCACTATTCGCATTTCACATTCTGCACTATTAAACAATAAAAACACTTGTCACTCATGCTTAGGGTATGTTGTAGGTAAAAGGGGGGAAAAAACCATTATTGTAGACTGTTTGCTAGTATTCTTTTCTGTGTGTACTGGAACGTGTAGTAGAAGAGTGATGGCTCCCATGAGAAAAAGATAAGGAAATGTTATCTTATATGAAAATTGCTACTTAGGCCATCCTTTTGTCACATGAGCCATTCCAAAGTCATACAGCTTTATTGATAAGATTATTTGTATTAGAAATGCAAAATGGGCAATACTAAAGTTTCTAAATATGTTAATTAGTGGCTAGTATCAACCAATCAGTGCTTTGGAAGGATCCAGATATATTTCAATGCAATAAGAAATGAAAATGTTCCACTCCCTTTTTAATTTGGCAGAGATTTGACTTTGAAAAGTTCTAAAATTGAAGAATTGGCAAATAACTACTCCATTAATGTCAATCAAAATAAAGTATTCTGGAACTTGCCTCTGAAGGAAAGTAGACGTTACAGCCCAAATCGTGCATGTGACAGTGCTTGAAATAACTGTAGCCCCAGGCAGATGCAACACTCTGTTGTATGAGTTACAAAATTAGGACCTAATTTTGTATTGTGTAGCTAGTTTGCTTCTAGTGAGAGTTATCGAGACAATTAAGGGGAACATTTAACAGATGTATTTTCTTTTCTTTTCCCTCATCCAAAAAGGACTTATTTCTTCTTATACTGGCTTAGTTTCAAACTTTTCTTTCAGTCACTTACCTTTCAATAGACCAGGCATTGGCAGAATCTAACTCATTGGCTTCCTGCTATGCTCAGTCTTTTATGTGGAAATTTTATATACAATTCTTCTTGTGATCAACTTGGAAATTTCATGTACAGCAAAACATAATATCAGATGTCCTATTCCCTCTTTCCAATGACCAAGTGAGAATCAGCAGATGTATTTCCAAATTCAGAATTTGTTTGTATCTGCCTTGACAATTTCACACACTAGACAATGCCTTGCTTTAAATTCTGTCACTTGTGTGTAAAGAAGTAGTGTCCGTTGGGCAAGCAGAGTAGCTGATGCCTTCCTTACTATAGTGGTGCTTGGTTGGTGCCTCTGCAGATGGGCAGCTGACACCACTGTGCTCCTCTGCACAGCTGTGTGTCTGCAAGGTAGGTTTTTGTCCTTTAAAACTTCACCACATAGGATGGGACATGGGAAAAAGTTAACTCATTGAGTTATATTTATGATTCTGCCACTCAGGACAAGTTATTTCATCTTGGCATGCCTCAATTTCCCTTCCTGGCTTGTCTATATAAATGAAAGCTCTTCCAGGTGGGATTATCTCTTACGTTATGGCTTGGCAAACTGGTGTTTCATTTGGGCTATGTCTAGACTGCATCTCTCTGTCAACAGAGAGATGTAGATTAGGCTTATTGAAATTGCTAATGAAGCAGGGATTTAAATATCCCGTGCTTCATTAGCATAAACATGGCCACCACTTTTTCTGAAATGGAGGGTTTTTTTTAAAAAAAAAAAAGGCAGTCTAGACACGTATCTGTTGAAAATTAACCCTTTTTCGACAGATCCTGTATTCCTCAAAAAATAAGGTTTACAAGATCTGTCGAGAAAGCATTTATTTTCGATAGATCCGCATCTAGACTGCCTTTTCTTCGGAAACTCCATTTTGAAAAGTGGCGGCCATGTTTATGTTAATGAAGCACAGGATATTTAAATCCCTGCTTCATTAGCAATTTCAATGTGCCTAATCTACATCTCTCTGTTGACAGAGGGATGCAGTCTAGTAGTAGTGTTGGGGTAGGCTGGAGGGGGGGCATCTAGCCATCATGGCAATATAAATAATGCGAACACTGTCTTCTAGCCTAAACTCTGAATCTCTGATTAGTTCCTTCATATCAGTTTAGCTATGTTTATCACTGTCCGATCTTATATATTGACAAAGAAAACAACAACAACAACAAAAATGTGTTTATCAGAGTCTACACAGCGTAGCAGAAAGCTATACTTTGTTGTAGAAAGTGGCTCTAAAAACTTCCAAATGTTTAAGTGTCTCATGCTGAGCCTTTAGAAAAAAATTTAGCAATAAAAAATATGAAACACAGCTTGAAGGCATTATGTTTTCTCAAAATAACATTATGTAAAATTTCAAATGGGGATTAAGAGTGTAACCTCACTGTCAAGCAAAATGTGTAGAAATATTTACATGTATCATCACAAGGTATAACTATAGCTAAAACCACCAAAACAATATTTTAAATCTACTCCTACTCCCAAATCTTCACTATTGGTTTTTTTTCTATATGTTGTCTGAAGATGGGTCTATTTTCTTTAAGAATTCATCACAGGTTCTGGCAACTGTAGAAAGACTATTAGCCTGCATTCTCTAAATTGATCAAAAATATGTATGCATCTTTAACCTAAGCAGGGAGAGGTCTCTTTCTATATCAACTATTCATTTTTCCTTTTAAGACTTAATGTCCAACTGCTGCTACAAAACAACAATGTGAATGTCATTAAAAGTGCCTGCTACCCAAACTTATCTATCCTACTTAGGATCTTATAGGAAAATATATTTTGTTATGACTTTCTAACTGTCAGGGTGGTTAAGCACTGGAATAAATTGCCTAGCGAAGTTGTGGAATCTCCATCTCTGGAGATATTTAAGAGCAGGTTAGATAAACATCAGGAGAGTCAGATAGTGGTTGGTCCTGCCCTGGGAGCAGGACATTGGACTTGATGACCTCTTGAGGTCCCTTCCAGTTCTAGTATTCTATGATTCCCTGAAGGATATTTTGCTTTAGTCACTTACTACAGATCCTGACATCTGTGTTCTCTGGCAGAATTGTGCTGTGTTCCTGATGCAAAATATTTGCAATTTGATTTCTAACTTCTTTTATAAATACCACCACTTACAAGATCTATCTTATACCATGCAAAATTAGACTTATCAAGGGCATACCTAATTATGACAATTTCATTTTTATAGAACAATACGTATTTGTGATGTACAAACCAATAAATATGGACCTCTGCCCCAATTAATACACAACCTGATATATTCTAGTGGGATTGACTGGAAGAGCTTGGTGATAGAGCTGGTTTCAGGGATATACTAGGAATGCCCTTACATTGTCCTTAACAAGTCATCCTTACCTGGTGCATTTGTAATGATTGTATACTAAAGGTGTGACATCTGTAGACGTGCTTAATTTTGACTTTAAATTTTATAACTTTGAAACCGTTGAACTATCTACAATGTCAGCTTGGTTTTTTTTAGCTTCAGTGATCTATAAAGCAAGCCAAGTTGAAAAGATTTTTAATAGTTTCTGATACTTTTGAATTACCTGAGCACAATATCTTATTAGGTCATATGTG